>NW_012135747.1:4743554-4746366 GCF_000956105.1 Propithecus coquereli
TTGATGTAAATAATCATTTTAATAAAATAACAGTAATAGTGGATGGTAAGTTTTTTGTGATAAAGTTTTCTCTTCCTTTTTTTCATTTTTGCTTTTGTTTTGAATGTGTGTGTTTTATGCCCTTACCTGGTAAAACAGAAAAATTTGCAAGCTTATGTTTATTTTGCTACTTGAAAAAAAAAAAAAAATCACAGGTCTGTGAAAGCCCATGCTTAAGAACCTTTGGCAAAAATCATTCTCACTTTTTTGCCTTGAAAATGTTTCCAATTACTATAGATTTTGTTTGTGAGCTATTTGTATTGAGTCTGCAGCAGAAATGGTATATATCTCTCTGAAAGATTCCTCCGAACACCCTAGAGTTTTACCTTTCAAAGCTTAACTAATTGAGGCCTTACTTTTAATTTCCTTTTGTGCCCATCCATAGACACAGCTTCATCTATATCCTCTTTCGGTACTAAGTTAAGCTCGTGTGTCAGATGCTGCCTCTTGAGCAGAGGGTCTCATTTCTAGTCCCCAAATGGAATTTTACTTGAAAAAGCCCTATCTGCTGCTAAGTGCCTTTCTAATCCAGATGTTTGCCTCTCCAAATTCACATTCAGAAGACAAGAAGAATTATGTTTTGTTTATTTAATGTTGGTGTGTGTTCTGACCATATGGATTTAGCTTGTACAAACTGCGAGTGTTGTTTGTGCTGCTGATGTAGATAGGTGTTACGATTAACCCTGTGTTTTCACTGTTGCAGCAGCAAAGGGGTGTTTTATATGTTTTGAATATCGGGCAGGAATTGTGCCAGATTTTAATATAAATAGCCCTGTAAAATATTTTTTATGGAATTGCATAAAAAAGGAAATGAACTATCTGCATTGCATATAGAGGAAAGAGTCCTTTAATTCTGTGGTCCCCAACCACCGGGCCACAGCCAGGTACCCGTCTGTGGCCTGTTAGGAAACGGGCAGGCTGCACATCACCACCTCAGCTCCACACCACCCCACCACCACCCCCGACACCCCACCTCCCCATCCCTGGTCCATGGGAGAATTGTCTTCCATGAAACCAGTCCCTGATGCCAAAAAGGTTGGGGACCGCTGCCGGAAATCTGACGATCTAATTCAAAAAGAAGTATATTTCAAAATATATTAAGCCTTGTGATATTTGTTTGGAGAATTATGAATGCTATAGGCAGTGTAATGACAAGCATAAATATAAAAATGAACTAGCAGTTTCTAGCACTTAAACTTAGATTTTTTGATAACTGTTTGAATTGTCAGAATAACAAACCATCATCCTGATTCTCTGGAGACAGTCTCCCATATTCTCTTTCATTTTTCCCTTGATGACAAAAGAAAGAAAATCACAAAAGAAACTACAAACAATAACACTATGCTATGAATAAGGGAAAATATTTAAAATATTACACTATTAACCCCTCGCACAAACAAAATACAATATATTCCAGGTGCACTTGAACTGCACTTTGAGAATTTCTGTCGTCCAAGTGATTGGATGACATCTGGTTAAATTCTACCAACAAACACTAATTCTCAGTTTCTACCTCGATGCCTTCTCAATTGTGGTGTCTTTTCTCTTCCTATAACTTTATCCATCTTCCCTTCCTCATTTATTTTCCTCAATGATTTATTTTTTGCTAACATAATCATTTGTTCATAATCCTGAGTAAAAAATACAAACTTAAAGTTTCCAAATGAATATATCATTTCATTCATCTTTTGTAAATCTTTTAAGCTCTTTTTTTTTTTTTTTTTTTGCTCTGGTATTAGTTTATGGAGCAGCTTGCATTTCAGGTTTAGATGTGCGAACTTTGGTGGATACTTGATTTCTTTTGATTTTTTTTTTTTGGTTTGCTTTTAAAAAAAAAATCCTGAAGTTCAATCTTGAAATCTACTAGAGAGGGAAATGTTGGCAGGGTTTCTTTGGAAGTTCTTCTATATTAATTCCTCACATGTGACCTCACTTTGTGAATTCTCATGAGCAGCACAAGAAGGGCCTAATCACTTCCTGCTAGAAAAATACTGAATGATTCTTAACTTGTCAGGAGAGTCCAGAAAGTTTTGGACATTGGGGTCCAGTTCCTAATTAATGTACCCATGTTCTCCATCCTTTAAGATCCCAAGGATTGTTACATACCATCTTAAATAAATAAATATAAATAAATATATAAATGCATAGATTGATGATAGACACATAACATTGAAACATGCCATTGAAACTTTCATCTTAAAAATGGTTCTGAAAAATTTTATTTTTTAAATATCATGTTCCACCTCTGGGAAAATAGTTCATAATTCAATTAGAGATTTATTAAATTAATCTCTAGCTTAAGAAGGTGTAGATAAAATAGAAATATTCAGTGTCTGTGCAAATAAAACATATTCAACACATGAAGATAAATCATTTTTCTGAGAATGTTCTTTATTCTTAATCCAAAAAATTCTCTTCAGAAAAACATTTATTTAGGAAACATCTACTTTAGGTACTACCCCTACAGCTAATTACATTGATTTACTTAATAAGTATGACTGCGTAAATCACAATCTAAGTCACAAATTACTTGCCATTTAATAATGGTGTTCTAGTGTTAAGATGGAGCAAAGTTTTCTTTAAGAAAGTATATTGTTATCAAAAATTAGGTGGACTTTTATCACTTCTCTGTTTATAAGCTAATGTACAGATTTCTTTCAGTGGGTATCTCTGTTCTTAGAATAATGATTTCTAGTTTATGCCCTCACTTCTTTTCACTGCTCACTAAAAAAGATCTCTAGCAAAGAGAAAAAAATTAACAATTTTAGCCTTT
>NW_012135747.1:4748249-4748578 GCF_000956105.1 Propithecus coquereli
AGATATCAGCAAATGTTGGGTGATAATGTTATGGATGACTCATTGTCAGTATTATGACCAAACATAATGGTACTATGCTCTAATACAATAATAGGATGGTGGTGTCTTGAGATAAGTAGGAAAGCTTATTTATAAACCAAAAGTTCTCCATTATCTCTGTGTCCTTTTTGATAGATCTTCTTTTCTGTCCTTGTGATAAGACTAACACACCTCCTGTCTACTCCCAATTTACTATAAACTGGGGCATGGAATTCAGGTAACCAAACTTACTTTAATTGTGTGCAAAGTGTAAGTTACTAGGCTCTGAGTCACATCCTAAAGGGACTCTT
>NW_012135747.1:4748628-4749024 GCF_000956105.1 Propithecus coquereli
ATGTTACGGTCACATTGGTCAAAAGGATGGACTCATCTCAGCTTTTTTTGATGCTTCCTCACATTAGCACCACCTTTTGGGGGCTCTATGCAGATCACCACTTTTGCAATAACCTTTCTTTTTAGAGAAAGCTTTATGCTACAGCCACATTTATGTAAATTTCAATTATCATGATACATGCCAAGATCCTAGATGAAATTTACCTACATGAGGATTACTTTCACAAGTCATGAGACCAATTAACTATGTTTTAATTTTTACTGGTAAAATGTGAATGGACTACTTTATTTCTCAGTCCCAGAGAATCTAGAATTGGACCTTTTGGAAAGTCCAGAGAGAGGTGGAAGCCATCATTGGTCACAAATCTTACAGATGGAATGATGTTTTGGGGTAAGA
>NW_012135747.1:4749074-4749378 GCF_000956105.1 Propithecus coquereli
TAAACTGGGGCATGGAATTCAGGTAACCAAACTTACTTTAATTGTGTGCAAAGTGTAAGTTACTAGGCTCTGAGTCACATCCTAAAGGGACTCTTGTAAATAAAATGAATGCACTTTTGGAGCTGGTTGTTTGAGTTTGTCACAGCCTTTGTAATATTTATTTATTGAATTGTTTGAGGATTTCCATATTTTCAGTTTGGACAGCATCAAGAGACAAAAGTATAACAATATCCTGGAATGATGATCTAAATAATACACAATTCAACTGAATTTAGTCTAATCCATTACAACATTTAGATTTTTT
>NW_012135747.1:4749428-4749823 GCF_000956105.1 Propithecus coquereli
ACAGATTATATATTATACAAAAATATAACTTTTCACTTTTTGTTGACCATTACATAGCCTATATGCAATTGATAATAATCAAATGAGAATAGATTTTGTATCTTTTTTCCATGTGCATGTGAGTACAGGTATTGTACCTGGTTTTAAATAAAATGAGCTATGATCAGCATATTCATATGGATCAGTGATCACGGTACTATATTAAGTCATAACAATGTAGACATATATAAGCATAGTTTATGGAAAAGCAAATGTCATGAATTCTATATCATATTCCTCAGATTTTTGTTTTATCGAAAAAACTATTGTTAGTAAGATAGAATTAATAGTTAAGATTCCCATAAACTATTGGGAAGGAAATCTGTTAATTATACTTATATTCAGATACATATTTA
>NW_012135747.1:4749873-4750363 GCF_000956105.1 Propithecus coquereli
CACCTTACCAATGTTCAGTGGTATCTATCCAAGGCAAGCAAGCCCTTGCATCAATTTTCTTTCAGAAAGCATTCATCTCCCTAGACTTCAGGTTAGTTAGTTGCCTTGTGACTTCTGGCCAAGACAGCCTTAACTTTTTTCTGAGCTTGACAAAACTTTGCATAAAATTATTTCTGGGTATCGGCCCCTGACTTTCCTTTCTTGGAGAGTTTGTTTTAGAGAACTTATAATTGTAAATTCTTTCTCCACCCCTTAAAGATGTAAATCTTGTCCCAGCCAATTGCCAGTTTTACAACAAAGGAATATCTTTCTTAAGGACCTTAGAACCATCCCTTTGAAATGTAATTATCAAGAAACATAAGGCCTCTATTTCCTAGTCTTTTGGGGAGGGTAGGAACCTAAATTCAATAAGTATTAATATCAATAAGCAAACACAGAAGGTCTAACCACATTGATTACTCTACCCACTGAAATCCTCCAGTATTTTTTT
>NW_012135747.1:4751818-4753003 GCF_000956105.1 Propithecus coquereli
TGTGCATCAATGTTGTAAAATTTCTAATACTATTTTGGGCTTTTTAAAATGTAAACATAGTATCCCAAACAAAGACCATTATTGTTTTCTTGGCTATTCAGAATTCATCTAGAAAGTATTGCACTTAAGTCTGTAAGTCATTTTATAAAAGGAACAATGATACATTGAGGTGCCACCGAAAGAAACCCTTGATGTTGATCATCTAGATACCATGTTTTTGAAGAAGTGTCTGGAATTTAGTAGTTATACAGAAAAGGAATACATGAAGGAATGAATGGGAAGATTACTGTTAAGAGCATCTGATGATTATTTTCACATAACTGAAGGTTATCTTGTTGAAAACAGATTGCATATACTGCTTTCCATTCTAGAGGGCTGAATTCAGACTACCATATAGACATAGCAGAGAGAAGAAATAAGGAACTGTCCAATAACTAGCTCTGTGCAAATATGTGATGGGGCCCCTCAGAAGGTAGTGTGTGCCTGTTGTTGAAAGATAAAACTAAGGGATTGAATGGGAAAACAGCTGAAAGCTCAAGCGGAACCTCATAATCTGAGTGCTGGGGCTGGTCCACACTTTATTGGGAACACAAACTCAACAGCATTGGAGCCCCTAAAGGAGCTGATCAGGCTTTTAAAGATTGACCCATACTAACCAAATTCACCAATATTATCACATATGTGTGTGTGTGTGTGTGTATTTAACATAAAAGAAGGCAGCAAAGTACAAAAGAGACATAAGACATGCAGAAAACAAATGAAACTATAATGAAATTAAAGTAGTGCAGTAAAACAAACTCTGTGTGTGTGTGTGTGTGTGTGTGTGTGTGTGTGTGTATTTAACATAAAAGAAGGCAGCAAAGTACAAAAGAGACATAAGACATGCAGAAAACAAATGATAAGACGGCAGAAGTAAATCCTACCTTATCAGTAATTACATTAAAAGCAAATGCTTTAAACACATTAATTAAAAGGTAGAAATTGGCATTGTGGGAAAAAATGATCAAGCCACATGCTAATTACAAGGCATACACTTCAGATTCAGTTGAAAGAAAAAGTATGAAAGAAGATACACCATAAAAAAAGTAACCCAGGCCGGGCGCGGTGGCTCACGCCTGTAATCCTAGCTCTCTGGGAGGCCGAGGCGGGTGGATTGTTTGAGCTCAGGAGTTCGAAACCAGCCTG
>NW_012135747.1:4753365-4753737 GCF_000956105.1 Propithecus coquereli
TTTAAATAGTAGTACAATGTACATCCATATTCCCATGACCTAGATATAACATTTTTAACGTAGCGCTATAGCCATAATTTTTTTCTCAATCACTTTAAAGTAATTGGAAACATCATAACATTTTATACTAAATATTTCACTGGTGTATCCCAAAATAATAAAGATTCTTATATAACCACAATATGATCATCACACTGATGAAAATTAATAATAAACTTCCTAATATTGCTTAATATCCAGTTACTATTCAGATTTTTTCACTAGTCTTCCAAATGTCCTTTCCAGCCTTTAATTTTTCCTAGAACCAGGACACAGACTGGGCTCACAAATAAAATATAACTATTTTTGATATAAAAGAAAGAAAAAATTGGA
>NW_012135747.1:4753888-4754410 GCF_000956105.1 Propithecus coquereli
TATTTCTATATGGTTTATTACTTATGGAATGGTTTTACTCAAAATGTTTCATGTGGTTGTTGCTTAGGCTCTGTGTGGTAAATTAGCTGAATATTTTAGTTATCTTTCTCCCCAGTATCGTAGAAAGTCTTGAAGGCCAAGATAAAGCACTTGTATACATTAATTATAAGCACCATTTACTAAGTCTCTAATATATTCCAGGTATTATTGTTTATAGACATAACCTTAATTCTCACAAAACCTCTATATAAATTTATTCTCACAGCATATAATAAAACTGGAGTTTAGGATGGTTAAGTTACTTGCTATCTAACTATTATTTGGTAGAATTGAAATGTGAATGGAGGTCTGTAGGACAATAATTTCTGCCTTTTTCTATAGTGCCACTTTTTTCTTTTTATCTTTTTTTAAAGGGTAATGGAAATCTCCTAAAGTTTTTAAATAGATGAATAATGTAAGCATATCAATGTTTTATGCAGTAGTAATAAGCATAGCGAAATTAAAAAGCAGATTAAAGGAAGA
>NW_012135747.1:4756972-4757567 GCF_000956105.1 Propithecus coquereli
TTTATAACACCCTATTGTACACAGTAAGTACATAAACTTTTTTAGATTTCACACACAAATGAGATCATGCAGTATTTGTCTCTCTGTGCTTGGTTTATTTCACTTAACATAATGTCCTCCAGGCTCATCCATGTTGTCACGAATGACGGATTCATTCTTTTTCGTGGCTGAGTGATATTCTATTGTTTATTCCACAATGTGTATATACTTTATAACACCCTATTGTACACAGTAAGTACATACAATTTTATTTGTCAGTGTAAAAATTAAAGAAAAAAGAAAGTAGATGAGTGTGCTAAGGGACAAGATAATGAAGAAAGTTAAGAGGGTCAACAAAGATTCTTGGGAGAGATGCACTTTTGGGAGATGAGGGAATTTGGAGGACTTTGAGTAAGAGCAACTGGGTGTTAAGGGGAAGCCAAGACCAAGAGAGATTAATGTAAAAGAAGGCAAGAGAGGGAAGCATTTCTAGGAACACTTAGTAATTTCAGATGCCATAAACAATTTAAGGATAATGAAGACTGAGGGTGGGGGTAAATAAATTTTGTGTACCCTGGTCATAGGAAAATTTTCAAGCAGGTCTTGGCAAACTAAT
>NW_012135747.1:4757759-4758064 GCF_000956105.1 Propithecus coquereli
CTACAGAATGGGAGAAAATATTTGCAAACTATGTATGTGACAAAAGACTAATATCCAGAATCTATAAAGAACTCAAACAAATCAGCAAGAAAGAAAAATAATTCCATCAAAAAAATGGGCAAAAGACATGAACGGATTTTTTTTTTCAAAAGAAGAGCTAAATGACCATGAAACATATGAAAATATTCTTGACATTGCTCATCATCAAGGAAATGTGAATTAAAACCCAATGAGATAAAACCTTACCCCTGTCAGAGTGGCCATTATTAGAAAGTCAAAAAACAACAGATGTTGACATGGATGGA
>NW_012135747.1:4758114-4809121 GCF_000956105.1 Propithecus coquereli
TTGTTTCCCTGTCAAAAAGGACCAGAATTCACTAGAATTTTTGATATTGCAAACTATTGCCTAACTTTCGGCCCTTATCTTGTTAGAGGTAAACATCTGTTGATTGTAATTCACCATGTGAGTTGAGATGTTATTAAGGAAATCGAGTGCAACTGATGAGCTCCCTCTCCACGACAGGGTCAGTCTCAATGTTATCCAATAATCGACTCTCTTCCCTGCATGTCAGGTGGATAGCAGTTGCAATTATTGTCACTTTGTGTCTGTGGAAACTTAGGAGGGTTAAGTGACTTCCTCAAGGTCATATTGGAAATCAGTGGCATTCCAAGTAACAGAACTTGGAATAAACTTAACCAGATCACCTCCTGAATAGTTTTAACATTACTATGAGAATACTAAATAATTTTTCATAATATATCAATGTATACTTCAGCATTATTCATTAGATCGAGTGTCATAAATTTATTATCTGAGATATAGAATGTAAAAAGAAGCCCTGTCTATAGTTGAACCAATCTATAGCTATCATTATTTGAAAGTTGAAACACTTTTTATGAGACTAAAGAGAATGATAATGACCAGTAGTCAAGATGGAAAAAACTCATTTCTATTTTTGAGCCAGTTTAATGGGTTGGTAGCTTATAATTTACTTAACATGCTTGCATATTACTTTTCATTTCAGAAGTAGTGATCTGTGTCTTCATTTACGTGCCTTGCAATATGCCAGCAGTAGTAAAAATTGTTCTTCTCTTTATCACATTGCATAGGGCACATTTCCGGAGAGAAGAAATTGCAAACTATTTTTGGATGCTAAGGAAGGGCACTTTAGCTCAACAATTAAAAATTTAGTCTTATGCAGCTTAATAAGATTCTTCAAAGAAAATATAATTAATAAAATGAAAACTTTGTATTAGACATATGAATGTATTTTGATAATTTTCTTAGTGAATAAGGAATAGTTATCATTTTTTGAGCAGTCAATATGTGTCAAGCATTATACTAAGACATTTAAAGAAAATTTCAAAGAATTTATGACTAAGACCTCAAAAGCAAATACAGCAACAACAAAAATAAATAAATGAGACTTAATTAAACTAAAAGTTTCTGTACAGTAAAGGAAATAATCAACAGAATACATAGATAATCTACAGAATGGGAGAAAATATTTGCAAACTATGTATGTGACAAAAGACTAATATCCAGAATCTATAAAGAACTCAAACAAATCAGCAAGAAAGAAAAATAATTCCATCAAAAAAATGGGCAAAAGACATGAACGGATTTTTTTTTTCAAAAGAAGAGCTAAATGACCATGAAACATATGAAAATATTCTTGACATTGCTCATCATCAAGGAAATGTGAATTAAAACCCAATGAGATAAAACCTTACCCCTGTCAGAGTGGCCATTATTAGAAAGTCAAAAAACAACAGATGTTGACATGGATGGAGTGAAAAAGGAATGCTTATATACTGTTGGTGGTAATGTAAACTAGTAAAACCTCTGTTGAAGATAGTATGGAGATTTGTCAAAGAACTGAAGGTAGACCTACCATTCAATCCAGCAGTCCCACTACTGGGTATCTGCCCAAAGGAAAAGAAGTCATTTTATAAAAAAGACACCTCCACCTAAATGTTTATCACAGTACAATTTACAATTGCAAAGATGTGGAATCAACCTAAATGCCCACAAACTGATGAATGGATAAAGAAAATGTTATGTGTGTGCACTAGAGTGCATGGAATACTACTCAGCCAGAAAAAGGAATGAAATGTCTTTTTCAGCCACTTGGATGGAATTGGAGACTATTATTCTAAGTGAAGTATCTCAGGCATGTAAAAACAAATGCATGTTCTCACTTGTAAGGGGAAACTAAATGAGGCTCATATATAATAGTCATAAAGAGGTGTAATGGACCTTGAAAACTAAGAAGGCTTGAGGGTGGAAGGGGGATGAGGGATAAAAAAAAATCTACATATTGAGTACAATGTACACTGTTGTGGTGTTGGGTACACTAAAAGTCCTGACGTCAGCATTATACAATCCATCCGTGTAACAAAAAACATGTACCCCCTAAATCTGTTGAAACAAAGAAAGCTTCAAATCAGAAAGCACCATTTTTTGTTTTCTCTACTACGTTAAAATTGAGGCATGACTAATCTTTAGATTTCTATAAATACCAATTTATTTTAGACCCTGAGTTAGTTTTATCATAGAGAATAAACATCAGACAATTGATATTGATTCTTTAATTTTTTGTATTTTGATTGGATTTTTCATTGACCATTCTTTTAATTCCTTGATATATTTAAGCTTTATTGCTATTGTATACTATAGTTCAAGAAAGTATGGTTTCAGTATTCTGGACCTAGTATCAAGAATATTGAAAAGCTTTTTGAGGTGCTTTCTTCTTATTTGCTCATTTATAGGCTAGAGACTAGCATCTGGAAAAACATAGGTATTATAGGTATCGTGTATTCTATGTGAATAATCTAATAAGTAAATTCCACTTACATGATTTATCTTTTTCAAAATGCTCCCTCTAAGACCTATGTCCTTATTCTACTATTAGAATATAACTGAAAGACAATACAATTTCACGGTTAGGCTCGTGAAATTTTATGGCCTTGGGATTATCGAATCACATTTACTTCAAGATTCTTTTTTTTTTTTTCTTTTTGACAAAAACTCATAGGTCCCCAGTGCTAAGGTTATGAATATGGTAGTTTGGTGGTATAGATGGTTTTCTACCAACACTGCATTCCAGATTGCAATTGGAAGACAATTTGCATACTGTTCAAAATGTGACACATCCAAAGAATGATATCATGCTAACAAAGATTAAGATTTACTGTGCAGGGGAGAATAACACCTCAAGATGCAGCATGCTAATTAGGGAGAACTGTCCATAATAAACACTGCCCATAATATACTTACACTTTCCTCATAACCATTTGTACACACGTATATACCTGAATTTGTTTATATGCACAAAATATACATCTTTATTATTTTATGTTTGTGCTTGTTTATATATATATGATTTTTAGATGTATACTGTTATTACTTACCAATGTATATTCAGCATTTATGTGAAGATCTATATTATGTATATACACACATATACAGGTAGACATAGTCTCATTTCAAGTCAAATTATGCTATATTTCTACCTTTTTGTATTCACTTTTCTAACAAATGTGATGTATTACACTGAATTTGAATTAATTTAAAATTTTAGTGCATTAGAAATTTGCAAAGGCCTATATTTATTTTCCAAAGTAGATTTAAGTATGCTGAGACACCAAATTCTACATTTTTATTCTCAAATGTAACATAGTGTTAGTGCAAATAATTAGAAATTAACAGATTTTTGTGAAAATTTAAAACTGGAAAGTTTTGATTAAATGACTTAAACTGTGAAACATGTCTGATTTTAAATAAGCAAGTTTCATGAATATCCGATAATGTCCACTCCTTCCTAAAATGCTTTCGACATAGTGGAATGATTTTAAATCTAATTATTACATGTTTTAGGCTAAGATGACTCAACTGCCTGAGGCAGAAAAAGAAAAGATTGCTGAGCAAGTGGCTGATTTCAAGAAAGTGAAAAGTAAGCTGGATGCTGAGATTGAGATATGGGATGATACAAGCAATGATATCATTGTCCTGGCCAAGAAGATGTGTATGATCATGATGGAGATGACAGACTTCACAAGGTAATTATGTGAAAAATGATGTGCAGTATTTATAATAGTTAGAAACATTGGTCATGTTATTGAAACCTCAAGTTTCTTGGAGTCGCAGTTGCCAAAAATCTGGTAGGGGAAAAGTAAATAATATAGAATGAAAATGTCGTGGGTGTGTAGTTCTAGAGATTTTGGTAAATAAATGTGGCAAAGTTTCTCTTAAACTGCCAAGGAATTATTTCAGACATTACTTTATACACGCTTATCTTTGTTTTTCTCAGGAATCTGCTCTGTGTATTGTATTAGCATGTTTTTACAAAGAAATTGGTAAACCAAGTTATGCTATTACTGCAGCTATCTGAATGGTTGATTTTCATAGCTACACAATTTTAGTTATAGTGCTTTGTAGTATAATCAGGATTAGTGGTGTTTGTTGCTCCTGAGATAGGAGCTAGCTGTATTTGAAATTACAATGACTTAATGATAGCCATGAATTAATCATATATTGTATGTATATTCCAGAAGTAATAAAAAAGTTTGTAATAGTTTTAAAATGTCATTTTATAGAGCTAGCCAAAAAGCAATGAAATATATAGTGCTTGCCCTACCAGATACTAAAATATACTAAACTATAACAATTAAAATAATTTAGTCTTCGTGTCATTATAAAAACCACAGAACAGAAGGATACCCTGGAGCAGACCAAGTATCAATTAGAAACCATTCATTTATGTCACCATACATTATATTCTAAATGGAATACACGTTAATTTAAAAATCATAATTAAAGGTGAAAATGTACATGAATCTTTCACTGATTGGGAAAAAGTTTCTAAAGAATTATACACAAAGAAAGAACTCATTAAAAGGATTATTAAATTGAACTATTTTAAAAATTCTTTACATCAACTGAATGTCCTAAACAATATTGAAAAGTAAATAGATAACTGAGGTAAACATAAAAATAACAAAAATATGATTTCACTTATATGTAAAGAATACATGCAGACATTGTAAAACTAGAAGAATAAATAAATATCCTGGTAGAATAATGAACAAAGTATATGAGCAGATTATTCAACAATTTTTCCCCTTGAAAAATATGACCAATGAATATTTGAAAAACATTTAACCTAAAAAAATTAAAATAAGATACTTTTTAAATCTGTAAAATTGGCTACAACTTTTAAACTAGGCTTGGTAACGAGTATAGTGGTGGGAGCGTAAATAGCATAAGCCTTATAGGAATTTGGCAATATGTATAAACTAAAAACCTTTATAAACCTTTGATACATATATCATCTGTATCTGTATCTATATTGTACTTCAGGGAATCTATCCCAAGGAATAATCTGAAATGATAGACTCTTTATATAACTACAGAATTATTCAAGATAATAGAATAAGTGGAATTATTAAAGTGATGATGGCCTGTCATGTGAAGAAGAGTCTACAAAAAATAAAGTCAAGAATTTTAAAAGAGTATTTAATGAAGGGCAGAATATTTAATGAAAAGGGAAAAAATAGCCTAAGTTTTATAGCATATATATAGATGTATGGCTGTTCTATGGGTATTTCTCCTTTGTTTTGTTTTATACCAAACTTACTCTTTATAACAGAACTCAGTTCTACTTTGTATTCTTGTGAAAGAAAATCTGCTTTCCAAAGATTATGGGCAGTGAAGATTTTGCTGTAGATTTCACTAGAAAGTAAGAAAATTAAATTTAGAATATATTATACATAGAATTTCATAAATAATACCATTTTAGATATCCATTTCTATTTTTCCTTCTTAGGTCTTGCCATTTTTCCAATCCCAACCAATATAGTCAAAATGTCTTCTCATTCCTTTTCATACACAGAGTAATTCAACTTTGACCCAGGGCTCAGTTTCTGTAGGTAAAGATTCTGAGAAATTTCTGTCTCTGTCTCTGTCCTTTTCTCTCTGTCTCTCTCTTTCTCTGACTCTCTCTTTTTCTCCACACATATAATCACATGCATATATCATATAGATATATAACATAGATGTGCATATGCCTATGTATAGGAAACAAAAACTACACTGCAATGGTAGTAAATGGTAATTATGTTTTAGTAGTTGGATTGAGGATAATTTAATTACATTTTTTAACATTCTGTACTTTGTTGATGCTCTATGATAAATATGTAATCATTTTTGAAACATATATAATTTGGTTTTATGTTGGCTCTAGGATAGAGGCAGTTGGCTAAATTTAAATCACTCCACACAAACTTAAAAAAAGGTAAGGCCAAGAAAGAGCCCCCAAAATCCTTATATGATGCCGGATTTCAACATTACTTAGATATAAAGAATAGTGTGAATTTCAAATTATCTTTAACTAGATAAATATACACCAAATTACAACAAAGCCACTGCTGGTATTCTGTCACTGCCATAACCTTGTGGATCTGGAGAGCAGGGATTAAGGTGATTAAAACACTCCATGGAGAAAAGACATATGAAAAAGTAACAAACACAAAAGAAAATTGAGTCAAAACAACAATATCTGACATTAAGTGCTAGCATGCTGAAAACAGGTCTAGGACTTGGCATTTTAAAATACCAACAATAGGGAAAAAGATTAAAATTAAATGAGATTGAAATTGGGAACTTTAGAGAACTTTTCACTTTTGAGGGAAAAGGAAATACAGGACCAGTGACACTGGAAGTATCCTAGAAATTGTAAAAAGGGGAATAAACAGAAAATACTAAGGATCCTAGGCCAATGAAAGAGAACCACAATATATCCCTATCTTTCCCCTTCCCACCACCACTACCAAAAGCCTCATCCATTAAGGAAAGTATACTTTATAATAATGACAGAAGCTCTTTGATGCGGAGCCCTGCATAGGAAGAGGAAGATTCAGACTAACCATGTGCAAAGCTATTATAAGAAGATATAGAAAGTGAGAATCAAAACAACTCAGCTGAGGAAAACTTTCCTCTAAAAATCATACATGAAACAGGAAAAAAAAAACTGTAACATAACACTTCAAACTGAAATGAATTTAGAAAAATAAACTATTGGAGATATACTTTAAAAAAAAAATCTAAACTGAGAAAATCAGAAATTAAAAAGAGAAATGAACCAAAACCAGAAAAGAGGGTGAGGAATACAATGAGTTGATAAGACTTAGGAAAAAATATTAAAGATAAAAAAATCTAAAAAAATACAAATAAAGTATCCAACAATGAATAGATGACATAGAAATTTCATAAAGGTAACTGAAGAAAAGCAGTACATTAACCAGAGAATGACTCTGAAGTAAGAGAATGTCTGTGAGATAAAGATAAAGACAAGAAAAGGGTCAGAGAAAAAGAGGTTACAATAGTAGAGAAGCAAAGATTCTGCATATACATTTGGAAATTTCTAAGAATATGTTCGTGAATAATAAAACAATATTTTAAAATATAAATCAAGAAAATTTCCCTTATATAAGATGAAACATAAATTTACATATCGAAAAATCTTTATCAGTTACACAGGAAATTTGACTCAGATCAATACTAAACACACACACATACACACATGCATATTTTCCTCATATACAAAAAAATCCTAATATATTTATTATATGGCATACTATATTCTACAAATGATATGTGCATATAAACATGTAAATATGCATGCATATTTATGTGTGTTTTATATATATACACAGAGAGAAAGAGAGAGAGAGGGAGAATGTGAGATAAAACCAATTAAATAATAAGAATTTATGAAAAGCAATCATCTCCGGGGGGCAGGGGATTTTAACTTGAATTTTATATCTCATTACCTTCATATCTCTAAACAATATACTTTTTTCTTTAAAATGTCACTTATTGACTTTTTCTACAAATGAAGATTTAGGTCATTTATTTGACTTTTCATCTTCCTTTCTCCCCTCCTTTCCAATGTTGATATTTTTACATGTTTATATTTTAATTGTTTATATTTGTAGTCCTTGATGATATTATTTTATTGATAATTTATTTCTTATTTTATATATGCTAGCTGTATTTCAACTTCACACCACGTATGATGAGCAAACACATCCCCTACTCTTCCCTCTGTCTTTTACTGCCCCTTTCTACATCTCATTTACAACCCAATCTTCACTGCACCTCTATTTACATAGTTATAATAGGTAACATATACGTTCTTTTTCATAATTACATTAAATCATTTATGCTTGTTCTATAGGTTGATTCTGAAAGTGAAGATTTATAATATTTGCATTATTATGACAATGACATAATTAACCTAGAGAGGAAACATACTTGAGAGAAATATTAATATATTTCCAGTAGAAAGCTGAATTCAATTTTGCACATGATTTAAAGTATCAATACATTTATGTGGAAAACAGCCTTTCATGGAAAGAAACCTGAACTAAGAGCTATGTTATTATACCAGCTTGATAAGTGGCATGAAAAGCTCTTGACTTTTCTCACCATAGAGAAGTATAAATAATTAAAATGGTAATATTTATAGACATGATCTACATCTAGAAGGAAAAACAATGAAGAACAAAGCAATGAAAAACAGAAGCTTTGAAAAAGTGAGCAGAGAAAATAGAATCTTATGAAGAAAGAGCATTCAAGTGATAAGAAAACTAACATACAAAGAAGGATGCTGAGCCATAGTTAAGGGAATTTCAGTGAGTCATCAATAAACGGTTTTACTCGAAGACACCTTAATAAAGATGACCATTAAAAAGATACTAGTTTTGTCAATTCTCAATTTATTGTTGACTTTTGTCTCAGTAACTTCGCTAAATAGTGAAATGGAAAAAGAAAACCTTATGAAAACGTGTAGACAAAAGAATAGCAGATGAAAAAATAAAGATGCTCATAAGCAGTAACCTAAAGGAGACAAATGATCAAGACAAAATTTTTGAGATCTTTGAATGTTTGTACATATTTTAGGTTGAAGATAAAGAGGACATGAGGTATAGAATGAAATTGTAAAAGGAGAAAAAAAACCTATAGCCAATCATGAGATAAAGAGTTAGTGAGACAGGAAAGAAACAACAGAAAAACATACAAAGATAAACCTACATGAGTTTACATGGCTATTCCTTCTAGTCCCTGCTCAAATGAATGAGCTAAGACTCAGAGAAACCTTTCTTGGCCATCCAAGTGTAATGACTTCCTCTAACTAGTCTCTCTATATTGCAAGATCTTGTTTTATTTTCCTTTTAGATGTTATTGCTTCTTGGATTATCTACTTTGTTTGTTCATACATTCCCCATCTCTATATCCATAACAGAGTGTAAGTTGTATGAAAGTATGAAATTTGTCTTATTTTTTGCTTTACATCCAGAACTTATAACAGCATATATTAATGTATATATATATGCTTAGTATATATTTAATATGTAGTAATTGAATGAACTAAATTAAAAAAAAAACTCAGAAGAAACCAGGGATAAACAAAGAAAAAAACTCAAAAAACGGGGTGGGGAGAGACATGTACTCACCATCAAATTGGTATTAACTGATTGACACTTAAAGTGCACACATAGTAATGCATTCATCGGGTATCAGGCAGATGGGGGAAAGGGAATGGGTATTTACATACCTAATGGGTGCGGTACGCACCGTCTGAGGGATGGATATGCTTGAAGCTCTTATTCGGGTGGGGCAAAGGCAATATACGTAACCTAAACATTTGTACCCCCGTAATATGTTTAAATAAAAAAAAATTAAAAGAAAAACGGGGTAAGCATAAATGTAAGCTCTTGTTAGCCACCCCATATGTAGATCTTAAATACTGAACACTAAGATTTTAATGTTAATACCCATAGAGCATTAAGAAGAGACATATAGTCAGGGGAACTGGAGCTAAGATCCTTGGAAAAACCTAGAGTTGTGCCTCTAAAAGGCAACTGGAAATACTTCCATGGACTAGCTTAAAGGAGCTTTTTTCTGGGGTCTTGGTCAAATTAAGGTCACCTTTAAGAAATAGAGATCCCAAGTCTGTAACCTATTCAACTGATGGATTTCAAATAGCACAATTGGAAATGTTACTCTGAAAGAAAAATTAAGATGCAATAAGCAATAGTGAGCAAAAAAAATGAGAAAATAATGTTGATGCATTCAAATAAGCCTTGATAGAACAGCAACAATGACAACAAAAAGACTATTTGAAGCGATCACTCTACATAGAGATTATGTAAAGGTTGGAAATCACAGTTAAAATGGCCTAAAATGTTGAGAAAGAAGTTAAAAGTATTAATGCCATACATTGCTGCAAAGAATTATATAAGGAATTTTTAAATTTCCAAGGGATTGTTACAATAATGGAAGTAGAATCCAAGAGATTCTAATTTTCATATCAGTAGATGATTAATGTAGAGGGGATAAGAAAGTTAGAAAATGAGAAAAAATGAAAATAAAATATAGGATGAATATAAAAATGCAATAATGTTATAAATCAAATCTAAATTATCAGTATGTAGATATAGTAAGCTCACTATATTTTTAAAGGTAAGTATAATTGTGATAATTACAAATGACAAAAAAAATCTATCATTTAACATAGAGGCATAAAGGAACTCCTTTTTCTAGGAATCATGGGAAAGAGGAGGAAATCTCTCTTTCTAAAGGAGTAAGGAAATATATAAATAAATGGAAGTTTTGAGAAGTAAATGCCTAATAGCTTCTATTTGCTGGATAATGCTATCTGTGAAATATTAGCAGGATTGAGAAGACAAAAATGGAGTGATAGATTGGGTGGAGAGATAGAAATATATAAAAGATAGTCAACTGGGAATATATGTATATTTACTATATATATATGGATATATAATATGTGTAAATGTGTATCTATAAGAGGCAGTTAACTAGGAATGTATGTATATTTCTAGTCTTTCACTGGAAAGGAATTTGCAGCAGAATTGAAACTACTAGAAAGAATGTATTGAAATGACTCACTGGGTCCGGACCGGGAAAGAAGGGAAACGGCACTGGGAAGTAGAACGAGATGGAAAAGTCAGAGCATGTTAGCTGAGAGATGGTGAAGTTATAGACTTCACTGCAGTTTTTCCTGCTCTATGTGTGTCTTCCTCCCCAAGGAGTTGATATCTTACTGTTGATGTACTTTGAATTGAGTCAAAAAAAGATTCTGCTAAATCAGGGACTTTGAGGGTATCCTAAGCTGTAGCAAGAGTGTTAGAAGAGGATTTATGACTCCATAGAGTGATACTCATTAGAAAACAGACACACTTCTTGTTTTGCAAAATTTGAAGAGCCCGGCATTCTCACAATCTATGGGTGTCACTGTCAAAGGCATCCACGGAACAGGAATGTTGTGTGTTAAAAATACAATAAAAGGTGAGGTAGTAAAACTGAATTTTAGAATGATAATCTCTTTTTCTTTTTTTTTTTTTTTTTTTGAGACAGAGTCTGGCTCTGTTGCCCTGGCTAGAGTGCCATGGCATCAGCCTAGCTCACAGCAACCTCAAACTCCGGGGCTCAAGCGATTCTCCTGCCTCAGGCTCCCAAGTAGCTGGGACTACAGGCATGCACCACCATGCCCGGCTAATTTTTTCTATATATATTTTTAGCTGTCCAATTAATTTCTTTCTATTTTTGGTAGAGACGGGGTCTCGCTCTTGCTCAGGCTGGTGTCAAACTCCTGAGCTCAAACAATCCACCCGCCTTGGCCTCCCAGAGTGCTAGGATTACAGGCGTGAGCCACCATGCCTGGCCTAGAATGATAATCTCTTGTGCTTGAACTGAACTCAGAAGGAGCTAAATTTCAGTTCATACAGACTGTGATAAATCTCCAATTGTTTTTAAATGGATGAAAACTATTTTTTACTTTCATTTTACTCCCATTTCTGCTTTAAGAGTTTTTCCTTAGACACTATAATGTTTTTCTGAGGGTTAAACTTAGCAGTTTTATATATAGTCTATTCCTTGGTTCCACCTGTGTCACATTTCTTTCATCACAGGTATTTTAGCTTGTTCATAGTGGGACCTGTGAGAATGGGGGTCACAGCTGGCATGTAGCATTTACTAGCAGGAGACACCCATGTGGTAGTAGTACATGCTGTATCCCACATATAGATTTTTAAATGGTTGTATAGTTAAAAATAATAAGAGGAAAAATAGTACATTCTCTGTCTCTTCTGAAGTGCCACTAAATACTCCGTTTTCTTGTGTTCTTCAAATACTGTTTTATTCATAAGAAGCATCATCATAGCTAAACTTTGATGAGTACTCACTATTTACTACACCCTAATAAATACAGATGTTTTCTCATTTTTTATCCCCAGGAATTTTGATTGATTATTATATTCTCCATTGTATTGTTAAAGAAATAGAGGTCAGATAAATTGTTCAAGGACACACAAGGGAAATTGGTTTTGAATGGAAGTTGGTCCAGCTTCAGAATATGGGCAATACAAGTGTGTACCCTGTGAATAGGGGCCTATTCAAGGATTATGGTAGGGGCGTAATAGAAATAGGAATGATATACGGGGAAGAGTGACAAGCACTTTTGGGTGGCACTGCTAGCACAGAGTAGACCTGAGGGGTGAGTCCAGCCATAGTTAGAGATTCACATAATTAGACAGGTTTTGGAAATTCTTGTATAGACTAATAGAAACTTAATGAATTCCTAGAAAATACAGTAGGTTGCAAAAATTACTTCTGTAAAACTTGATACAGCCACTTCTGAGCCTTGGCAGGTGCCCTGTGACATGAAGACCATTTGGCATTTCTAGCCTAAACTGAAGACGTGGAACATGTTTTACTCTAGTCGTTTGTGCACAGTTCCCAGTACAACAAGGCGTCTCTGTCACTACCTCCTGCTGTACCAGGACAGAGAAGTCAGGCTTTATGGTTTCAAAACATGATTTGTCCTTGGGGAAAGGCCATCCTTAAAGTCACATAAACTGTATTACATTATTAACATGGAGCCTGTGGCATCCTCTAACAACCCAGCATTCCTTTTGTTCATCCTTTGGTACTGGTATAGAATTACAGTTAAGGATTTAAGACCTGTGAGAGGAAGCAACTCTTTCCTCTGGCACTAATTACTTTTCCAGAGAAGCATCTTTCAAATTTCTGCCTGAAATGTAAGGATTCGGGAGCAGAGGGGTGAAAGGTAGGGTGACTGGGAGTCTTCACATTTTTCATTAAGTATCTACACGTTTGCTTAATCCCCTTGTTGTCAGTAGAATATACCTCACCTCTTAAATGGGGGGTCGTAAAAGACCCCCAATGCAAAGTCTATTTTAACCTCTTTAGAAAATAATCTCTAGAATTTTGCTGGGGTGAGAGACGGGTAATATTCAGTAGCTTGCAATAGGGAGGGGGGGGTTCAAATTGCCTTTTCCAGTCCCTCCCTTCATCCCCAATTCCAGTCATACATGGATTTTTCTTTATAAAATGAGCATGATTCTTAATTTTGCCCACTGCTGGTTTGAACTCTGACTTTCTTGGATTGGCTATGTCATTTACCGCTTGTCATTTGCTTTTGAATTTGCTAATGTTTCTTGCTGTTGTCTCTTCCCCATTCAGTTTTCCCCATCCTAGTCGGTTTAGGTCTTTAGAAAACAAACAAACAGACTCATCTGTGACACGTTTGTCAATCTACCATCTTAACCTGTTAGCCCAATAGGATTTATTAGGGTTGTGAAAGTTTTCTCTTTATGCTATTTAGATATTAGATTGTATTTTAATTTTTTAAGTAAATATGACTTCCTTTTCTTCTCTCCCCTCAGGTTAATTCTGTTCAAACAGTATCTTGACTCCAAACTTAAACAGTTCTCACATTTCATGACTTAAATAATACTTGAGAGAATTTAATTCTTTCCCCCATCTGAGCACAAGACAGGTATAACTTTCCAGATATTCAATAATTTTATATGATGACCCAGGATGCATTTTCTTAAAGGTTGCAGAAAAATTATGAAGTAAAAGGCAAAAAATAACTTTCTTCAATAAGAAATACAAACCAGTATTTTTATCTTTGTAAGAAAAATATTTCTAAGAGTGTGCCTCTTTTAATGTTAATATTATTAAAGTTATAAAATTGAAAATACCTAAAGGAAAGTGGTATTGCTCTAAGCAATAATATTCTTAAAACTATTATTAATATAGTTATTCAAAGATATACCAGAGTAGTGTCCCCATTCTTATAAAATTTTATATTTGAAGATACAATGTGATATCAGTTTTTACTTGAAAAAATAGGTGTTAATTTACAAAATTTATAGGTTTTTCTAAAATTTCAATTGGCTAATTTATTGAGAATCTACCAAATATTAGACACTGTCCTTGGTTTTAAGTATATACAATACCTGAAGCGGAAAATTTAGAGCCAGGACAGCATAAGATAGAATGAACGAAGAACTGAGAAGAGCAAGAAGGTGGGCAGCAAAACAGACAGAGGGAAGCAAAAAGATCTAAAGGAAAGATAATGGGTGGAAGTGGACAAGCTGATGACAGAAATTCAGCTCTCAAAGGAATGTAGAATGTTCCTAGGAACAGATCTTTAAATAGTAAAAGTAAAGATTTCCAAGGTTTTCTCACCTGAGTCTACTTATAACCAGGTATCTTGAGACTATGACAGGTGTTGAATGAACTGTCTCTATTACTCTATTGAACAGACAATGGATGAATGGAAAGAGCCTGCATTATCAGATTGTCTGCATTTTTAATTGTATTCTAGTGACACAATTCTGTGTTTATGAGAATGATAACCTGAAGAGAACAAGAGAGAAATGGCTACAGAAAATGGGTTGTCTGCCAAATCAGTGTGTGCTTATTTCCTTTATCAACATGGGACTAATTTCTTCCTTTCTCTTTCCTCTGAAATTTTGAAGATCAATATTTATTATATTAATAAGAAAAATAATTTTATTTTGATAATTTTTAAGTCTGAATTATCTATTTGTTAATAGACATCACTTTTCTGGTAATGGGCCAATCTTCCTGGACCAAATGTGGACAATCACAAGGTTATCTGAAATATCACAACTTGAAAAATGTCAATTAGTATCAAAATATAAGCCAAACCATATGTATAATAAGCATGGGAAGAATACAACTTTGTTTTTTAATTTTGATTAGTTACCTAAGGGAAATAATATATGCTGATCTTCCAAAAGGGCTGGACTGGCTTATCCTGTTACTTAATATCACAACCAGCAAGTCTTCTGGTTTTATAGTTCTATAATATTCCTAAGTGTATTCTCAGAATCTTGGTAAGACAGCTAGCTAGCCTACCTGTCTGCAAATGAGCCAGGTATTTTCCCACTCTACTCATTTTAAACATTGCTGTTTCATTCAAAAGTTAGCCTAAAATATGGACGGATATGTGGATCAAAAGGGGTTTGCTGTGAAGCATTAAGCTCCCAGTTTTCCTCACATTCAGGAGAGCCTAACATCTGATAGGGCAATGGAGGAGATGCTTTGAAATTTGTCAAACTGAAGGGAAAACAAACCAGCCTTCATAAAAACACATGTAGTGGTAATGTTGGGTTCATGGTAAATAAACAGTTCTTGGCCATCAATCTATCTTCTTTTGAAAAGCTTCTGTTCATGTCTTTTGCCCACTTTTTAATGGAGTTGGTTGATTTTTTTCTTACTGATTTGCTTGAGCCCTTTGTAGATACTGGTTGTTAGTCCTTTATCAAATGTACAGCATGTGAATATTTTTTCCCATTCTGTAGGTTGTCTATTTGCTCTGTTGATTGTTTCCTTGGCTGTACAGAAGCTTTTCAATTAGATCAAGTACCATTTATTAATTTTTGTTGTTACCGTGATTGCCCTTGGGGTCTTCTTAATAAATTCTTTGCCTAGGCCACTATCTAGAAGAGTTTTTCCAGCATTTTCTTCTAGAATCCTCATGGTATCATGTCTTAGATTTAAGTCTGTGATCCATCTTGAATTATTTGTTGTGAGTGGTGAGAGATATGCATCCTGTTTCAATCTTCTACATGTGGCTATCCAATTTTCCCAGCACCATTGATTGAATAGGAATTCTTTTCCCCAGTGTATATTGCGGATTTACTTTGTCGAAGATCGGATGGCAATATGTGGATGGTTTTAGATATGGGTTCTCTGTTCTGCTCCATTGGTCTATGTCTCTATTTTTGTGCCACTACAATGCTGTTTTGGTTACTATAGCCTTGTAGTATAGTGTAAAGTCTGGTAAAGTGATGCCTCCAGATTTGTTCCTTTTGCTTAAGGTTGCTTTGGCTATTTTCAGGTTCCAAACAAAGTGTAGAATTATTTCTTCTAGATGAGTGAAAAATGTGGGTATTTTGATGGGGATTGCATTGAATCTGTACATCCCTTTGGGTAGTATGGACATTTTAACAATATTGACTCTGCTGATCCATGAGCATGCTATGGTTTTCCATTGATTTACATCATCCACAATTTCCTTCTCAGTGATTCGCATTTTCTTTGTTGAGATCTTTCACCTCCTTGGTTAAATATATTCCTAGGTAGTGTATTTTCTTTGTAGCTATTGTGAAAAGTATTGAGTCCTGATTTGATTCTCAGCTTGACTGTTGTTGATATATAGAAATGTTACCGATTGTGTATGTTGATTTTGTGGTGTGAGACTTTGCTGAATTTATTTATCAATTCCAGTAGTCTCTTGGCAGAATCTTTGGGTTTTCTAGATATAAGAGCCTATCATCAGCAAATAGTGATAGTTTGAGCTCATCTTTCCCCATTTGGATACCCTTAATTTCCTTGTCTTGACAGATTGCTCTGGCTAGGACTTCCAGCACTATGTTGAATAGCAGTGGTGACAGTGGGAATCCTTGAAAGGACAATAAACATATGGAAAAGTGCTCAATGTCAGTAATCATCAGAAAAATGCAAATCAAAACCATAATGAGATATTACATAACTTTGGCGAGAATGGCTTTATCAAAAAGTCCCCAAACAATACATGCTGGTGTGGATGCAGAGATAAAGGAACACTTTTATGCCATTGGTGGGACTGAAAACTAGTGCAACCTCTATGGAAAATAGTATGGAGATTCCTCAAAGAACTAAAAGTAGACCTACCATTTGATCTAGCAATCCTACTACTGGCTATTTACCCAATGGGGAAAAAAGTCATTTTACCAAAAAGACACTTGCCCTTGAATGTTTATTGCAGCACAATTCACAATCACAAAGATGTGGAATCAACCCAAGTGCCCATCAATTCTTGAGTGTATTAACAAAATGTGGTATATGTATACCATGGAGTGCTACTCAGCCATAAAAAATGAATATATAATACCTTTTGCAACAATCTGGATGGAACCGAAGGGCATCCTGCTAAATGAACTATCACAAGAATGGAAAAACAAACACCATATGTACTCACTATTAAATTGGAACTAACCGATCAGCACTCATGTGCATAGATGGATGTAAAACTCAACGGAAATCATGCAGGTGGGAGTGGGGAAGTGGGGATAGGTGAAATCATACCAAACTGGTACAATATACACTATCTGGGTGATGGACACACTTATAACTTTGACCCAAGCGGTTCAAAAGCAATCATGTAACCAAAACATTTGTACCCCCTTAATATTCTGAAATTAAACAAACAAACGAACACGAAAAAACAGTCTTTGTGTGTGGCAGGTGATGGTGAAGAGTGTTGGTGAATAAAGAACTACAATGGGAGGTGGGATTGAATTTGTTCCTCACCCTATATATATATATATATATATATATATACACCTCCCAGGGGAAATGAGCTTATATTTATGGAACATTTCTGCCCCACTTGCCTTTTCCAAGATAGAACCCTGAATAGAAAATGAGCAGAGGTAGGGGTGGAAACTTACCTGGCCTCTCTTCAGCTAGGGTTTCAGAATTAAATCTTTCTGGAAACATAGTTGGAATGTATAAAATCTATGTGTTCTGTGCCTCACGTCCTTTTGTTTGTTAAATAAGAAATCTCTTTGCACATGGCTCATTTTGTTTTCTAGGTGAAGTGGTTATATCCTACTATAATGTGTTAACAACAATAGCAATTAAATGTTGCAGCCCACATAGCAAAGGGAATAAGAAATATTGGTAAGGTTTATGTTTTTCCCTTTTAGAAACAGTCTATGTCTTATGATTTAAACTATAAAGGCAGAGAAATTTATTTTTTGCTTTATTTAATAAGACTACTTAAATCTCTTTCTCATATGTGTGGTAAATATACACAAATTTCTAGCAAATAATTGAATTATAAAATATGGGATATGTGTGTCCTTTAAAATTTTGAAGAACACGTCTGGCTTTTCAATTTGCAACGTTAAGAAAACATTCATTTTATGTTTTAACTAAATATATCTAGGAGAAAGAGTTATTTTTGCTTCACTCTTTGATGGCTTTTTTTTTCTTGTTGGACAGCGTGTTAGAATAATTATAAGCTATTATCATTGCCTTTTCCATGAATATTTTCCCTATAAAGAATCAGTTTACTTTATGGAGTCTTGAATCACTAGAAACATTGTTTAGTAATGCCAAGGAGAAATACTTTAGCATAAAGGAAAATAATTCTATCTTCCAGTTATTTTTACATGATAAAAACGTACATATATTCTAACGTGATAAGTAATGGGCAAAAATTCAGCTTAAATGACATCTTAGTAATTGTTTATCAAAATTAAGTAGGAGACGAAAAATACTGTTACTTGAAATCTGGCATTTCAATTTCTGATCTCTGTAGTAAATTTATCACAGAATTTGGTGAAATGGCTATATGAGTTTCTAAGTGGCAGAACAGTTCTGTATTGTGTGAATATGCAGAGATTTAAAGTGGTAGAGTTAAATTATGCATTTTCTTAGTACATAGGAGACTAAATAATTAGAAATGTGGGAATAAACAAAGAGATTGAGAATGAGAATATACAGCAACTATTTATTCAGACCTTGCAAAGGAGTCAGCTACCATCACTTGCTTTTGGCAGAGTCTCAAGGGCAGGCAGGAACGAGAGAAAGCTTTAAAAAAAAAAAAAAAAAGACAAGTATTTTCTGATTGGAGATTGTGACATAGGGAAGCTGCGGCAGGCTAACTAGAAAGCAGGACATTTTATGTGATTGGCTTGGGGAGCATATTTGGCTTTCTCTGATTATTACTGGGTTGGGAGCTGGGGCACATAGAGGTAAGCTGGCTGTCATTGACCAAGTCCTGTCTATTCTGGGTCAATTGTTACAGAGGCTGTGATTTAGCTTCTGGGACTGGTTGCTACGGAGGTTGTGGGTCAAAGCTCTATTGTCATACATAGTCCAGCCATTGTCAATTTGTACAGTCAATTTCTCAGAAGTTTAATTGATGATCATTTCTTTGGGATAGTGATAAGTATATAATTGTAAACACAATATTGAATTAATTTTATATGTAAAAACAAAATGTTTATTTTCATAGGAAAAAAGCAATTTGTGATGATCTGTATCCTAAACCAATAGTATAATGAGTTTAAAAATAACTGTTTTAAAACACCCCCCCCACACACACACAGTGAGATATTCCAATGGATGGGGATTTGTGAAAATAATTTAATATTATCAGCCTTATTTTTGCTGTATTTCAAGAACTCTTAATTAGAACAGTTTGGATTTATTTGCTCTTCTACAGAATTTTGATGAATACATTCTTCACAAAGGATTTTTTTTTCCATATATGAAATCTTAAATTCCCACTCCTATGTCTAACTCTCTTAGTTCACATAAATTAACACCTTATTCTCAAGTTCATCATGCCTCATTTTAATTCCTTTCATTTTCTCCCCAATTTATATAACCACCTTATCCTTTATTTATTTTCTTATTTGGCCATATTTTAACTACTGTCTCATGAAATTCTTGATCTCTATGTCTCTCATGCCCATGTGACACAAAATCTCAACTCTACTTCAATCCAACCACTGCCTTCTTCTGTCTTTGCTTAGTCTTCAGATTGTGCATTTCACCCATTTTCTCTAATGACCAAGTGTGTGTTTGTATCAAGAGATGTTACAAAGGGAGGGTCTTCAAAGAGACAGTAAATTCTTGCTACTCTGATTTGTAGTTGCTTAAGCCACTTTTAATTTGAGCCACACACACACACACACACACACGAGAGAGAGAGAGAGAGAGAGAAAAGAAAAAGAGGGAGAGTTTGATCCTTTCTCTAATAAACCTCTCTCTTTCTCTAAGTTTTTGACTTCTATTGAATGCTCTATCTTGTCTACAGATATTTGCCTCTCCATGCTTCATTTTGAGTAAGTATTCACCTCAAAGGCAATCTTCATATTTACATTTTATGCCCATATTCCCTAATTGTGGATAAGAATTTATCTTAGTGCCCATACCTTGGCTGTTGCAAACTCATTAGCCAGGTCCTTTCTGCTTGGTGTCACTGGTCAATTGAATACAGCTATATAAATGTTAGTTATCACTATGATTGTAATTATCATGGCACTTAAAATGTGAGAATGCCTTCCGTTGTTCATATAATGGCAAAGTAGCTGTTTAGTAATTTTACTTTCTCCATGGGAGCTCACTCTGCACTTTCAAATTATTATATTTACTTTTTTAGACTCTGCCTTTACTATTAATATAGCACTTACATCATAAATGCTAATTTATGGAATTTTTACTGGCTTCAGATATTTTTTGTCTGTCTATAACAACAACAAAAGAAAAACAATAATGAAAAGGACCATCACAATTCCACTATGCTGGAGGCTAAAACATTCAGAGTTTTGATTTAGATATTTTTGGCAACTAAATGTTTTAGAAGGGAGAAATTAATGCTTGGTTTTCCTTAGGAAAGCCCAGTGAAAACTCTATATTTAATCATTATCTGAAAAGAATGTTTCCACAGGGGAAAACTAAAACTTAAAAAAATGGTTCCATCATATTTTTAATTTGACAGAATTGATAGTCTGTAAGAAAAATGGAAATAAAAGTGGAAGCAAATGATTTGTAGGAATGAGCACACTAAATATATTCTTTTGTCCTTTGAACATTAAAATTATTTTTATCACAATTTATTCTCATATGTATGGAATTCATTTAAAGCTGTCCTCAGAATAATTTATTTTAACTATTTTGGAATTATAAAATATTTTTATGGTTCGTCAACATGTGACCTTGAAAAATATGCTGAATTATTTCATATAAGATATTTCATAAAAGTATTGAGTTTTTAGTTTAATCAGATACTGAAACTACCTGGGGAATTATTTTAGAAGTAAATAGTTTGAAGGAAAAACAAAATTCAGTGAAATGAAAGCCAGGAAAATGGATAAGGAAGTCAAAGATTTATTGAGCTTTTGTTTCTTCATATACTCATATACTCATGCATGCATTATGAAATAAAATAAATAAATAACTATAGACTAAAATAAAATATTTGACAAATCAAAGCATTTAGTGGGCATCTACTATACACTGGATTCTGTTCTTCATGTAAAAAGAAAAATCTTAATTTAGACTCAAGTTCTGCCCTGAAGGACTTACAGAAATTAGGGGAGAAATAAATGTAAGAAACAGGAACCAGGAAAGGAAGTAAGCAGCTATACTTTGGGGATTAATGAAGATTTCACAAAGGAGGGACTATTTGAACTCAATCTTGAATGTTAAGTAACTTCGCAGGTGGGAATGTGGAAGAAGCATGCCCCCAGAGAAAGAATATGGAATGTGGGGCCGGATTAAAAAGCAGAGAAGCAGGAGATAGCATTGCATGAGGTGGGAGTACATCATGAAAGGCTTGGAATTGAAACTTCATATTATAAAAACCTGGGAATGTGAAGTGTTTCAAGATGACTCTAATGAGTTGTCCGTGGGTAATGGGGGGGAAATATTGATGCTATTTTGGTTTTTGTTTTGTTTTGTTTTTTTATTTCAGCAAATTATGGGGGTACAGATGTTTAGGTTACCTATGTTGCCCTTGCCTCCCCCCTCCCCCCCCACTGTGTTTCAAATATGTCCATCCTTCGGATGGTGCGCATTGCACTCTTTGTGTATGCATATACCCGTCCCCTTCTCCCCCCTTCCCCCTCCCCTCCGCCTGACATCCAATAGATGTTATTCTTATTTGTGCACTTATGTGTTGATCAGTTAATACCAATTTGATGGTGAGTGCATGTGGTGCTTGTTTTTCCATTCTTGAGATACTTCATTTAGTAGAATGCGTTCCAGCTCTATCCAAGAGTATATAAGAGGTGCTATATCACCATTGTTTCTTAAAGCTGAATAGTACTCCGTGGTATACATATACCATATTTTATTAATCCACTCATGTATTGATGGACACTTGGGTTGTTTCCACATCTTTGCAATTGTGAATTGTGCTGCTATAAACATTCAGGTGCAGGTGTCTTTCTTATGGAGTATCATTTGTTCTTTTGAGTAGATGCCCAGTAATGGGATTGCTGGATCGAATGGTAATTCTACTTGTATCTCTTTAAGGTATCTCCATAGTGCTTTCCACAGAGGTTGCACTAGTTTGCAGTCCCACCAGCAGTGCATGAGTGTTCCTATGTCTCTGCATGAACACCAACATTTATTGTTTTGGGACTTTTTGATAAAGGCCAGTCTCACTGGAGATAAGTGATATCTCATTGTGGTTTTGATTTGCATTTCCCTGATGATTAGAGATGTTGAGTATTTTTTCATATGCTTTTTGACCATTATTCTGTCTTCTTTTGAAAAGTTTCTGTTCATGTCCTTTGCCCACTTTTTGATAGGGTTGTTTGATTTTTTCTTGTTGATTTTCCTGAGTTCTAAGTAAATTCTAGTTATCAACCCTTTATTGGATTTGTAGCATGCAAAAATTTTCTCCCATTCTGTAGGTTGTCTATTTGCTCTTGTGACAGTTTCTTTGGCTGTGCAGAAGCTTTTTAATTTGATCAGGTTCCATTTATTTATTTTGGTTGTTGCTGTGATTGCTTTCGGGGTCTTCTTCATAAATTCTTTACCTAGGTCAATATTTTGTTTTACTGAAGTGCCAAGGAGAAAAAAAAACATAATTTGGGGGATAATGAGAGGTTCAAATACAGACATTTCAGATTTCAGATAAAACAGGCAAGTGAAAATATCTGACTTCCTCTTGGAAAGAGCAACTAGGATTGAGGAGAATATTAGGTGCAGATCCAAATTTGGAATTATTCTCGGAGAGGTAATTGTTAAAGCTGTGAAAGCCAATGAGCTTCTCAAGGTAAGCTGTGTGAAAAGAGAAGAAAAGAAATCTAGAGTCTGAATGTTAAAATCTATTTTAAAATGTAAGATATTATAATATCAAATATTCACTTAACCTACTTTTCTTTCACAAGTTATTAAAAGTTTCTTGTACATTATATATTTCTCTTAGAGAAATTTGATAAAGATAAAATATCATAATTATTGGTCTGGTAATGAGAATATTTTATGGATGTTCTATGTTGTAACTCAACTTGTCATCATGTCTCTCTATGGAAAATTCAGCTGTACTTCCCTCAGTTTTTGAGTTTTTGTTTGTTTGTTTTGTTTTGTTTTCAGACTGAAGCTTAGTAGCCTGAAAGAAGGAATACCCATATTTTCAGTAGTTTTTCAGTACAACAAAAAAGAAATACAAATTTAACATTGAATCTGTACCACAATACTCTCTGGGGTAGAAATACACATTAGCAACAGGGTTAAACCAACAGACACTTGATTTTTTATTTTATTTTTAAGCAGGAGCTGGAACACCTTCTATCGTTAAAAAGAAGTTTTAGTAAGGATGTCACTAGAGACACCAAAATAAAAGTAAACAAGTGTATTCTATGTAGAGAATATTTTGATGATATAATAATCAGTAATATTTTTCTTTAGTATATTTTCTCCTTATATTCTGCTTTTTGAGGTCAGTTTAAGACCAGGGGATGTAGGGCCACAGCATTGTTTTCAGTGTGCCTTGTTTGACCAGAAAGCAAAAGAAGTCAAGACATTTTAAGGTTTAAGTATATTAAACTTAGCACTGTGGCATGTGTGTGTATTGGAAGCAACTGTCATCTATTCCCAATATGGAATAATTTGGTGTTTGAGTTGTTGCTTTAGATTCAGAATGAACAAGAAACTCTCTCAAAATATGCTCCTAATTGTGATGAACAATTCCAAAAGGCTATAAGTGTATAATACTTTATGTAAGTATAGTTATTGCTTTTCCCCCCAGAAGATTACCTCTCTCATTGAATTTTCCCGGGTATATATGAAAGTACTGTGCACAGTAGAAAATGCCAGAGCGCTACTATCTGTTTATCTAGTGTTTCACAATGAGTGTTGGCTTTGGAATCCAACACACCATCGTGAAACCTGACTTTGTCACTAGATGTTTATTTTGGTATGGACACACCACTTCCCCTTCCTCAATTTCAATTTTATCATCATTAAAATTAGGAAACAAAATCCACCTGATAGGTTTGCTGTGATGATTACATAAATAACAATATAGAAAAGTGCTTGGTACAGAGTAAGGAACACAATAAATGGTGACTATAATTTTCAAATGGCCTTAAATTCTCTAAAAAAAATAATATGAACAGGCGGGAGAAAAAACCCTAGGAAAGAGCTGATATGGACTTTAAAATTCCTTCCAGAGTCCCACAAAATGTAGACAGAATAGGGGACAAACCCACATAAGGCCATGGTGGGGAATGAGAATGCTTGTAGTCAACAGCTGATGCCAGAGACAGGATGGAAATATTTCGCCAAAAAATAGCATGAATCAGTCATCATGGGTAGCTAATCCATGGTTAAATATCATTACAAGAGAGCCAAACAGTGAAGTACAGTTTGGGTGACATGGGTTGCATAGAGAGAGGAGTATATTATAATCTGCATTGCTGAAGATGAGGAAGCATTTGTAATAAACTTCAAAATAGACAAATATTAAAGAGTGGTGTTTTATTTAAGTATAAACTTTGGTTTGGTTTGCTTTTGATTTTTCTGGATAAAAGAATGTGATTATAAAGCAATGGAATCCTACATTAAAAAACAAAAAGTAGTCCTATTACATTTTTAGGTACACCCTAACTAACTTCTTGATATTCCTTGAGGTTCGTTTCCTACAAAATATTAGATTAGAAAGGGCAGTTTCAAGCATTGCAAAAATGTCCATTTGCCAGCTGGCAACCATGTGTTTGGTGGTTAACAATGAGTATTGGCTGACCTCTGCTGAAGAACATGGATAGTATCTGGGTACCTGAGGCAATTGCAACCCGCAAGTGAAAACATAATCTCTCAGATTTGTAATGAAATACAAAGAGATGTCAAGGTGAGTCACATCACATAAATGTCACCTGTTCTGACAACATTCAGGACATCTGCCCATGGTGGTTTTCTTCTGATTTTCTACTTGTGTAATCACACAGCTCTGAGATGCCAATGGGGACTGGTAGTCTTTTACAGTGCATCGATAGGAAAGGACATTATTTATTTCAAATTAGGCTAATTTGTTATAGTAAAGGGCAGATTCTGAAATGCAATTGTTCTTGATAAGAACAAAACTCATTTAATACAGCTATGCAGAAAAATTAACCTACAGAAAGACCTAAGTAGCTCTATGGTACTCTTAATGACTGCATTGCCGGTGCAATTGCTGACTTTAAATTCAGTATGTGTCCACTATTTTTAATAAAAATAGATTGTTTTAAGTTATTGTTTTAAGCAAATTCTGTATTATAACAAATAGATAAATGGTTCAATATTTAAAGACAATGTTCTAATATATTTCCAGGCCATATTTTATTACTCTTTCTTTTTCATATATTCTGCCAAATGTCCTTTCTTTAGTATTATTATTAAACCATTTTTCTTTCTTTAATTATTGTGAGATCTCTTTTTTCCCCACTACCCAGATGGCTACTTTATGTTTTCTGCTTTCCATGGAGATTACTTGTCAATACACCTTCTGGTTTATTTTCTTCTATCTCTCTGGCCTCAACATAATTAGATGATATTTGTCAATTTCATCCTTTTATTTCCACAATCTGCTTCTTTTATCATGTCCTCTAATAGTCCTGTTCTCCAACTCACCTAATCCCTTTATTTTTCTGTACATCCTATTTCCCCTTCCAACATTTGCCTTTTTAATACGATCCTCCTTATCAATGATCCTTCACCTTTATTTTTGCCCCTTTCATTTTTTAACCTAATTTCTACAAATGAATTGCCTATATCATCTCTATGTCATCTCTTTCTATTTACATTTATGAAATTCTTTCCATATCATCCCTTTACCACCTCTTCCTTACTCATACTTCATAGGTATTTATTGAATTTTTCTATATGTCTGGCATATAAGGACTTAAAGGTAAAGTGGTCACTATATAATCGTGAAGGGTATAGTTCAACAAGAAGACATAACAATTCTAAATATTTATGTACCGAACTCAGGTGCATTCAGATTCATAAAGCAAATCCTACCTGATCTAAACAAAATGATAAACAGTAGCACCTTAATAGCTGGGGACTTCAACACCACACTGACAGAACAGGACAGATCCTCCAAACAGAAAATAAAGAAACAATGGACTCAAACAGAACTCTAGAACAAATGGGCCTGACAGACATTTACAGAACATTCTACCCAAAAACCACTAAATATATGTTTTTCTCATCAGCTCATGGGACAGTCTCTAAAGATTAACCATATCCCAGGCCACAAAACATGTCTCAACAAATTTAAAAATATAGAAATTACACCATGCTACTTCTCAGACCACAGTGGAATAAAATTAGAAATCAACTCCAGCAAAAACTGTCATCTCTACACAAAGGCATGGAAAATAAACAACCTTTGGCTGAAGGATTATTGGGTTAAGGAGGAAATTAAGATGGAAATCAAAAGATTCTTTGAACTAAATGATAAAGAACACACAAGTTATCAAAATCTGTGGACCAGATAAAGCAGTCCTGAGAGCAAAATTTATAACCATAAATGCCTACATCCAAAAGACTGAAAGATCACAAATCAACAATCTAATGAATCATCTCAAAGAACTGCAAAAGGATGAGCAAACCAACTTGAAACCCAGCAGAAGAAAAGAAATAACAAAGACCAGAACTAAATGAAATTGATAACAAAAAACTACATTGCAGATTAATAAAACAAAAAGTTGGTTCTTTGAAAAAATAAAATTGACATGCCTATTGCTAGATTAATGAGAAGAAGAAAAAAATGAACTCTAATAAGCTCAATCAGGAATGGAAAAGGAGAAATTACAACTGATACCACGGAAATACAAAATATCATCTATAAATACTATAAAAATCTCTATACACATAAACTTGAAAACACAGAGGAAATGGACAAATTCTTAGAAACACACAGCTTCCCTAGGATCAATCAGGAAGAAATAGAATTCCCGAACAGACCAATATCAAGTACCAAATTGAAGCAGCAATGAAAAACCTTCCTAAAAAAAAGTCCCAGACCAGATGGTCTCACAGCCCAATTTTACCAGACCTACAAAGAAGAACTGGTGCCTATCCTGCAGAAATTATTCCACAACATTGAGAAGGAAGAAATCTTCCCCAACATGTTTTGTGAAGCCAACATCACCTTGATACCCAAACCAGGAAAGGATGCAACAAAAAAAGAAAACTACCAACCAATACCCCTTATGAATATAGATACAAAAAATTCTCAACAAAAATCCTAGCAAACTGAATTCAGATGCTTATCAAAAAAATAATCCATCACAACCAAGTGGGCTGCATCCCAGAGATGCAGGGATGGTTCAACATATGCAAATCTATATATGTAATTCACCACATAAATAGAAGTAAAAACAATGACCATGTGATACTCTCAATAGATGCAGAAAAAGCATTCAACAAAATTTAGCACCCTTTAATGATAAGAACACTTAACAAAATAGGCATAGACAGGACTTACCTAAAAATGATAAAAGCCATATATGACAAACCCACAGCCAATAGCATACTTAACAGGGGAAAATTGAAAGCATTTCCACTTATAAATGGAACCAGACAAGGTTGTTGCCCTCTATCAACATTTCTGTTCAACATAGTGCTGGAAGTCTTAGCCAGAGCAATCAGAAAAGAGAAGGAAATCAAGGGTATCTAAATGGGAACAGAAGAGGTCAAGCTATCACTCTTTACAGATGATATGATCTTATAGCTAGAAAATCCCAAAGATTCTGCTATGAGACTACTGGAATAGATGAACAAATTCAGCAAAGTCTCAGGTTACAAAATCAATGTGTACAACGCAGTAACATTCCTGTATGTCAACAACAGTCAAACTCAGAACCAAATCAAAAACTAAATACCTTTCACAATAGCAACAAAGAAAATGAAATACTTAGGAATATATTTAGCTAAGTAAATAAAATACCTCTACAGGGACAACTACAAAACACCAAGGAAGGAAATAGCAGAGGGTGTAAACAGGTAGAAAAACATACCATGCTCACGGGTCGGCAGAATCAACATCGTTAAAATGTCTATACTACTCAAAGTAATATACAGATTCAATGCAATCCATGTTAAAATACCAACATCATTTTTAACAGATGTAGAAAAAATAATCCTGTGCTTCATATGGAACCAGAAAAAAACCACGTATAGCAAAAGCTATATTACTGGGCATCTACCCAAAGGAAAAAAAAAAGACATTTTGTGAAAAAGACAGCTGCATTAGAATGTTTACAGCAGCACAATTCATAATTGCACAAATGTGGAAACAACCCAAGTATCCATCAATACATGAATGGATTAATAAAATGAGGTATATGTATACCATGGAATACTGCTCAGCCACAAAAAACAATGGTGATCTAGCATCTCTTGTGTTATCCTGGATGGAGCTGAAGCCCATTCTGCTAAGTGAAGTATCACAAGAATGGAAAAACAAGTGCCACAAATACTATCAAATTGGTATTAATTGATCAACACTTATGTGCACACATAGTAGTAACATTTATTGGGTATCAGGCAGGTGGGATGGGTGAGAAGGGGATGGGTATATTCACACCTAATGGGTACAGTGTACACCGTTTGGAGGATGGACATGCTTGAAGCTCTGACTCAGGCTTGGCAAAGGCAATATATGTAACCTAAACATTTTTACCCCCATAATATGCTGAAATAATAATAATAATGACAAGAAGATACTATGACACAGACCTTGCCTTTAAGTAGTTCCCTAACTGGAAGACATAAACATAAAAATTAGTCTTTAAAAATGTGGAAAGCGCATAAATACCAATAAACCTGGGGTTTTATAGAAACCCTAGAGATTGGTGATGTGGGTTAAGAGACAGTGTACCCAAGAAAAATATCCTGGATGATGTGTTACCTCTGCTAAGACTTGAGGGAGGAGCAGGAAGGGGTGGAAAGTGCTCTCTTGGTGAAAGAGACAGCATGAAAAAAACCCTCAATGACAAAAATAGTATGTTGTTTTGGAGAAAAACTAGGGGTTTGGCATTGCCAGAGCATAAATGGAAGCCAAAGAATGTGAAAAAGGAGATTGAGAACAGGGAAGGATCCCACTGTAGAGGGTGTTGTTATCCTGAGAAGCATGAACATGATCAGGAAACTTGAATGCATTTGAATTAGGAAATGGCCATGATTAGATATTCATTTTTATCATATATTCTTTTAGCTATTTAGAGGATAGATTTGAGGGATATAAGAATAGAATTAGGTTGGAAGATATTTGATGAGAATCTGGATCAGGATGATAATACAAAAAGGTCAGAGAGGGTAGATTCAAGAATTATTTAAATGAAAAAATTAAAAGAATGTAGTTGTTTATTGGATGTAGGGAATGAGAGGTTGATTCCAGGAATCTACATTTAATGATTAGATGCAAGGTAATGTCAACATCCAACAGAGAGTATGTGGCCAAGGAGCCCTTGCATTCTTTTTTCTCCCTCCCTAACAGGTCTTCCAACAATATCAAAAACTTGTATTTTTTAAAGCACACTACAATTTTGAAAGCTCTCACCCAAACATTACTTAATTTAATCCTCATGAGAATCTTCTGAAATTGACTGAGCAGGTAGTTTTAGCCACAATTTTCAGATAACAGTACTAAAAAAATGTTGTTTATCAAACATATCCTTGTGGTAGTAGGTTATTTAAATGTTCAAATTTTTTTTGCAATTAGGTAGTATAGGCTGGTAGTCTGGCTATCAGTCTGCTGGGGTCTGCTGTAGGTCTCAGTAGTGCAGCCATGATGGCACTTGCCTTCACGAACATGGAAGAGGTTGGAGGAGATGATGCTCATGGCAAGTATCCCCCACCTGTGACTCCTTGCGTATCGTTCTGTTACTCCTACACAGAAAGTTGCCATCACCATCAGAAGGCACACACTTCACGTAAGGAAGCTATTGATTGGTTTAGAAAGCACCTTTAATGAACAAATATTTCATACACACATAATATTTTACATAGAGACATAAGACTGCATTAGTGACTCCCAAAATCAACTTAATGATTCTTTACATTTGTTTCACATTTGTCTTACATTCCTGTGGAGTTGTATTACAGACACAGACATTACTTTAAAAACCATGTGTAGGACTTTCTGGCTGTGAACACATAGAGGTGCATGGCAGCTCTGTGACTCAGACCCCCACACTTACCCACCCCCACATACCTTGCCCTATGCATTTCTTCCATTCGGCTGTTCCTGAATTGTATCATTTCTAATAAATTGATAAAAAAATAAAAATAGCAACTTTAAAATGGTTGGTATAACTTCTATATTCTCCAAGTCCAGTTGAAAACTAGAGAGACAGCTTTCCCAGCAGCAGTAACAACGCAGGGGAGGTTGATGGTAAAAAACACCTTGCCTGCATTGCATTCACTTTCATTCCTAATGGGGGAGAAGCGCAAGTAGGGGGCGCAACACTGCACCATAGACTAACTTTTCTTGATGTATTTGAAACCACTTTGCTACGAGAATGTATGACATCGTGTGTTACTCTGTATTTCTATGTAGTGTGAATTGGTGAGGTCCTTGAATAAATTTAATTCTCATTGTTCATCCCTATTTCTATTAAAGATATGTTTATACTTAAAATTGAGATTTAATATAAGGATAAAATACATGAATTGGGTATTTATCTATGCAGTAGGCAAATGAGAAAGAGAGAATGGGTAGAATTATGAATCCTATGAGGAGCTTGGCAACAGCCTAACCTCATGAACTAATTGAACAGACTTGTCAAATTATACTTGGCAGGTTAAAATCTTGGACTGAAAGTAAGAGTTAGATCAGAATTAATCTGAGTGTCCTTCACATTAACCAGTGTTTATTCTTTTAACCAGATTTATTCCTGAACTATCCTGACCCAGAAGGGTGTAATACTGTAAAGTGAGTTTGTCAAGCAGTAATTTTCTATGAAAACCTAGAATTTTCTTATATTACTAAAATCTGAATCATTTTAAAATTTGGAACTACCGTATAAACTCTATGCATCTCTATGAACCATTTCTGTAATGTAGACCAGGCCAAATAATTATCTTTTCTAAACTCCTAGATAAGTTCAGCTATGTATATGTGGGTACTTTTAACAAAAGTAAACCACGGAGTTTAAAAAAAAAACAGATATTCTCAAACTGTAATCAGAAATGGCTGAGGGCTTTGTAAACATACTTGATTTTTGCCCCTTCTATTGATTTACTGAAACTGAATGTTAGGGTGTAGTGATTGAAAATATTTTTGGCTTCTCAGTTGATTCTGCTGTGAACTGTTTGAAAAATACCAGTTTAAAATGTATGATTAATATTATTCACTATCAACTAGAGAAAATAATGTATACAATCCTTTGTGTAATACATTACCATAATTGTGTATATGTATTAATACTAAATATATATCTATATGCTTGTAAATCTATAAAACATTTTTGGATATTTTCGTTTAGAGAGCTGGGGATTAGGCAGAGGTGAAGGAGATATTTTCTTTGAACTCTATAAAATATTTCCCTTTATACTGTTTTAAATTAATTTTCACTAAGCTTCTAAGTTAAAAATGTGTCTGAGTGGGGAGGGTGAGTGGGTATTTGGAAGATGAGTGTGCAGATATATATATAACATCAAAGAATATAGAAAAGTATATGGTATTTATTGCATTCTTTGGGGCACCTCATAAATTTGGATTTTTCCTTAGAAAAATTGTTTTCAAATTTTTAGAATCATCAATTAATATGCATGATAACAGGCCAAATGCTATGACTCATGCTATAATCCAGCCCTTTGGGAGGTCAAGGTGGTAGGATTGCTTGAGGTCAGGAGTTTGAGACCAGCCTGAGTAACATATTGTTGAGACCCTTTCTCTACAAAAAGTAGAAAAGTTGGCCTGGTGTGGTGGCACACGCCTGTGGTTCCAGCTATACAGGAGGCTGAGGCAGGAGAATTGCTTGGGCTGCAGAGTTTGAGATTGCAGTGATCTATGATGATGCCACTGCACTCTAGCTTAGCGAGAGAACAAGACCCTGTCTCAGAAACAAAACAAAACAAAGCACAATAGGCAGTCTTGCCCATCCTTCATTTCTGCCCTACTGCATAATTACTTATAGAGCTCTCACTATAAGCCAGTCCCTATGCTGGGCTATGGGAATGTAAGACACCTGACATATGTTTGGGGCTTTCAAATGTTGGCAATAAAAACAAACAGATAAAGAAATATGTGTAATATAAATTGATCCCCAAATACCTCATTTCAAAAGATTTAAGTGTAAAGCAGTCAAATTTTCTACTGAGAATTTGCCATGTTTATTATAAAGACAAGGGTAGAAAATACTATCTTTCCTTCTATTCCTGTTATTCCCTCTCTCTCCTATGTGGATTATTGACGTATTTCCTCCCAATTTTATTTATTTGCTTAAATTCTTTGTTTCTACTGTAATATTATAACCTTTTGCTTAGTTCTTGGCTTATTCTTAATTCTCAATGGCTACCAAGGTACCACCCAAAGGAGGCTAGAACTCAGAGGAAAAGGACATTTTGTGGACCCTACGTCTATTCCCCTGGAATGTCCCTTTCATTTCCTATCTGTACCCTTTTCTGCTTTATAATTCCTCAGAAATTCACTTGCTTTCCATTTATCCATCTAAATACCCTTCCTTCTTGTTTTCAAATACATAATTTGGATTGCAAAAATATGTAGATCACAAATGGAAAAAAAATTTTTGAAGAGGCAAACAACACAAAAAAAGGAAGAAAAAAGGATTTGGTTGTAAAATAACTCTGAGATTCAAACATACAAATGTATGTCCAAAACACTGTACACTTGTCAAAGGTGGTAAATAAGTTTAAGCTGTTTAACTAAAGAGAGTGATTTAAATAATAAGATTTATTTTAAAAATGCGATTAAATGTTTAGGGAAAGCACAACAGTTTCTGATTTGCAGGTACACAATTCATTTTCTGCTGTTAACCTAGAGTTCAGGGTTTTGCTTATGGTTGGTATCTGTTTTCCATTCATGAGCTTTAATTGGCTAAAATTGATCCCTTCTCATTCAAGTGAATAATGTCTAGACCACAGGAAATTGAAAGTAAGTGGCTATTAAAGGAGTTCTCTGGAATACTCACAGTACATAAATTAGAGTTTTATAAATGATATATTAATAAAACTAGGAAATGATCAAAATGTTCAGTTAGAGATTATGCAAATGAAGGTAAGGACTAGAAGGTAGCTTCCCAAATCATCTAAATAAACATGTTATTTTCCCATCACTGAGCACTGGGCTGCTCCTGCTGCTGCTGCAGTGAAGTGAAAATCGTGAGGAGTTGAACTGGAGACTATGTAACCAGAAATGTTCATGATCTCCAGAAATGCAACAGTACGTGCTTCCTTTTGTTTTCCTTTCTCAGAATTCTCTAGTAGAATGAATCAGAGATTGATGATAACTGAATTTAGAGGAAGTGTGCTAAGAACTTCACAGTATATTCATTTAAATATTTTCATGTAATGCTTCAAATTAACATTCATTCGTTTAGCCCTTTCTAAACATAAATTTCATTTGCTGTTCACTGTAAATATATGTATGATTAATAGAAGTAGTAAAAATACTTTCAAATCACTTTCACTTACACCATCTAATTTGATCATCCAGATCACCTGCAAGGAGGATAAAAATAGCTAATTATAACTTATATATTGAGTATCATTGCATCTCAGACTCTGTTCTAAATTCATTGTTTTAACTCATTTGAAGGAGATATGTACTGTTCATATTTTACAGATGAATATACTGAGGCATAAAGGAAATATATTAATAAGCCATGGCCTCACAGCTGGTGAATGCTGGAGACAGAATTTAAATCTAGGCAGTTTGACTCCAGAACCTGTCCCTAGGCTTTACCAACATATTGCAAGGAAGGAGGTAGAAGCAAAAAGATTACGTAATTCTATGAATCCTAATACATGTCTCTATATGACATACAGAGATGTTAGGGGGAAAAGGCATCTGGTTGGCTCTGAAATTATAGGAAATCCAGCCTTATGGTTTTAATTAGTCAGGATCAGAAGCCACAGTTCTTCCATTCCAAGCCTGAGTAATAAACACAACTCCATAAAGCAACATACAAGCTAGCAAGTATTACCAACTGAGTCCTTCAATCCAGTCCCTGTCCTTGAGACCATATGCCCAGAACCAACCACATTGAAATGATAAACGGCATACCATTATACACACACACATGGACACATACACATGAACACATGTGCATATATGCATACATACATACAAAGTTTAGAATCCAGATAAAGAAACGATTATGGCGGCCTGAACTGAATCAGTGCAACTTCCAGAGAGGAGCACTTGAGCTAGGTCTACAGGAAAGTGTAAAGGATGCTATGTACATGTCTACCCCAAGCAACAGAATGAAGCAAACATAGCAAAAAGTATTGTGGAAAGTGCAATAAATTGTAGGTATTTACTTTGCTTCAATAAATATGGGTATTTCCAAATATTACAATCCTAGGCAAGTCCCTTGCCTTCTCTGAGCCTATTTCCTCTCCTTTAAATTAGGAATAAAAAACCACCTACTACACAGGGCCATTGAGAGGAAAAATAATTAATATAATGAATATGCTTTATAAACTATAACATGATATGTAAAATTAATATATTAATATCTTCATGTTGATATTTCATGAAATAAATGATTGCAGTATTTATTGTTTATCAAATTCCTGACCTATAGCTTCAGATGATGATAAAGTACTTAGAAATAAGAAAATGGATGTATAAGTTCTCCCATAAAATGTTGCACAGTGCCTGGAAATATCTGGTGTATAGTATACATTTGGTGAATAAATGGATAAATGAATTGTAAAAATGAATGAATATCAAGTTCTGGTTTGTCTGAGTCTTTCATTGCTCTGCTTTAAGGAGACTATGGCTTCAATCCCTGGACTATAAATATTTTGTACTGTTATCTAAATCTATCATGCTGGCCTTGGTCTCAGGATGAATGGCTAGAGGCAAACATTCCCGTTTTAACTATTTTTTAAAAAATTTATAGTTGTGATTTATTGTATTCCAGCTGAAAATATCTCTACATAATTAATAAAATGGTATAATCAAAGGATATTTTTCATGTACAAAAGAAAAAGAATGGTTTATTGATTAGTAATTATTAATATGCATTCTCTAAGCCATTTTTTCTTTTTTCTTCAAATATTTTGAAAAATTTTATTAAAGAAATATTATACACTGAAGAAAAATACAGTAGTATATAAAACAAGAGACTCTTCTCTCACTTACACTTCCCTATCCTAATCTAAATTCCAAAATATGACCACTTTTAGCTACTTTTACATTTAGCTATTCTTTTAGTTATCTAGGTTTCACTAAATAATTATTTTGCTATTTTATGATTTATCAACTATAATCATAATCTTTTGACTTTCTATAAATTTATAGTAGTCTTTTTTAGTTCCTTCACTGGCTACCTCTATAATGTTAAAAATCTTATTCTAATAACCATTTTTTGACCAATCTTCACCTTTATATGATGAGAATAGAACTTATCTGGACTCCTAATTTGTGTGATGAAGACATAATAGTTGTCTTATTTTTCCCCCTTTCCTCACCCCTCCTACCTTACCAAATTTTATAAGTGTACCTTAATTTTTACTATTCAAGTTTACTTTAGAGCCATAAGTATGTCATTTATGATTGGTTCTATTACCCGATTCTATAAGTTGAAAAACCAGTAAATATTATTTATATTATTCAGTCTTTAAATGTTGTTCATCACAATGAGTGGTATGCTAAGGTGTATTTTCTTCTTTACAACTCCAGTATTTCAAAGTTGTGTGCCACTCAATGGTGAATTTCTTAAGTTATTTGTGTATTTATTTATTTATTCAATAATAGTTATAGGGCATATTCTATGTGTCAGGTACTATTCCAGGCTCATGGAATACAATAATGAGTGAAAACTACAAAGATGTCATATGATATGAGCTCATAGAACAGAGGTCACATTCCATTGAACAGAGACAGGCAATAAAGAGTGAACAACATAAGTACATTAGATCGTATTTTAGAAACTTATGGGAGAAGGAAACATAGATCAGGGTGAGGAAGACCAGTTTTGCTAGGTGAAGGGTACACTTTTAAATAGTGTGATCAGGTTAGGCTTCATTTGTACAACAGCTGAGGGCAATGGGAAAGTTAAGCATGCAGACATTTAGGGAAACAGAGTTTGAGGCAGAAGGCACAATTAGAAGAGAAAGCTCTAGCTGGGGAGTGTGCCTCATCTCTGAGCCTGGAGTAAGCAAAGGTGAAAGTAGTATGAGATGAAGTCGGAGCCATGACTCGGGGTGGAAGGATGCAGAGAAGATCAAACAAGGACTTTGACTTTGATTCTAAGTGTAATAGGTACCATTCCAGGGGTTTGAGCAAAGATGTTTACTGCTCTGTATTACATTTTAAAAGGTCACTCCTGTATTGAGGAAAAAAAAATCTAAGAAGCAAAGATAGAAGCAAGAGATCAATTAGAAGCTATTAATAAAAATGCAGGAAAAACACAATGTCCCCTCCAACACTGGGAATTCAGTGTCGTTTATTTCCTTGAAAATTCTATCACTTTTTTTTATTTTCTATCTTTCTGAAATTGGATATTCGATCTTCTGTATTGACTTTGTGTATCTCTTAGCTTTTTCTCAAAAGTTCCACATATTAGTCTCGATTTTGTCTTCCAATTCATCCACGAAAAGTATCTTTTAGTTTCAATTTTTTTCTTGCTCTTTAAATGTTTTTACTTTCCCCATAGAATCCTATACTTGTATTATGGATATACTGTCCTCACAAATCATTTTTAAAAAATTAGTATTGAGAGTTTTATTTGGGTTGATTCAATTTAGTTTTATTTCTATTCTTTTCCTTGAATAATCTCTGCTTCCTCAATGGTCATTTTCCCTTGCTTGATGTTTGTTTTCCATGTTGAAGTCTGTACTCAAATGTATAGTAATTGTTGGACCACTGTTTATATTAATATTTAAGAATAAGTCAAAGAAAAGCAGACATGGGACTCTGTATACGTAGGTTGTCTCTGTCTTACTTGACAAAGAATGAGCAGGATTACTCTGGCCTTTAAACTGAAGAACTCTAAAAGCTTTAATCTGTGATGCGAACATTCATGTTATCAGTTAGAGAATTCTCAGAATATGTTTTTTATATTTCTTTAAAGAAGAAACTTCCACCTTCAACTTGAGAGATAAATGTTTAGCTGTCATCTCTGAGCCAAGGTAGAAGAGGAATGTTGGAAGCGGGGTGAGGTTGACTATTCGTAAACAGAATTTTAACCTCCTTTTTGCTATGACTGGTGTTGCTGAGTATGGAGCCTGTGTATATAATCCTAAACCGAATTTTCCTATACTGGGAACCACAGTAAATACAAGATTGCATAAATGATAAGCACTCTTATTTTGTTCTAAAAATATAACAAGGTACTTCACTTAGTACATCAAGAATAATTCCCTAAGGAAGTGACAATTAGGAGGCGATCTGAGTAATAAGGAAGCGTTAACAAGATGAAAATGGCAGAAAGCATATTCCAGGCAAAGCATGTTCAAAACCCTTATTTCAGGAGGGAGCTTAGCATAAATGAGACAAACATATGCATTTAAGCTTTTTGTTGTTGTTGATCGTCCATTTTGGACTCTGTGTTATTAATAGCAATGACTAATTGTTACAATAAATGTACATAAAATACAAATATTAATATACTCTTAATAAGATGATTACTAAAAATAGCTATAAATCTTGAGTCCTTAGTATGTGTGATTATTTTATGTGTTAATTATAATATTCAATATAATTGTTATCTTCCAATTTGCCAATTTGGAAATTGAAACTCAAAGAACATAAATAATTTGCCTAATGTCACACAAACACAAAAGGTAGAGCTATAACAAACTCAAAACTCTGATTTCTCACATTGCAATTCTTCCCTTTTAACACCTTGTAAAATAAAACTATAGGTACAAAGATTAGTAAGATGATCTTTTAAATTCCTGGACTTGTACACCCATTTGTTTCACTTTTTTTTTTTTTAAGATATTTGACTTGTCTCAATGTCTAGAATAACAAAACAAAACCGAGCTTACCAGAGAGAAAAAATGACACCTAGAAATGCTAATATAAAGTCAATATTATTGTTTAAACTTTACAACATCACTTAGAAGAACTAATTTCATACAGTATCGTGTTAATTCTGATAATATTAGAACTCAACCATGGGATATTTTGAAACTTTCTTTCTAATTTATTGTGTGACTTCAAAATCTTGTCAGCAATACCTACAAAGTGATACAACTATACTTCTGTGGGGTTTGTATAAATGAGTAAGATAAAAGCAACAGGAATATTAGGATGGAGAAACTCTAGACAGAGTTTAGTGCTCAGCCTTGTAGGTGAAAGAGATAAAGAAGACAGTATTTAGTCAAATAGGATCTAGATCTAGAAGAATGGCAAATTTTTTAAGTGGGACATTTTCATGTTTCATTTGAAGAAGTCTTTTCTGAGCCATATCATTCTTCAGGTGCTATTGAAAAGTCTAATGATTCTGTACTTTTACTTTGTTTTGGCAGCATTTTTAACTATGCACCTACCCTTTTCTGTTCTTTAGAAAACAATTGAGACTAACTGGAAGAGAGCAGTATAAAATTTAGGAGTGCTAGAACTCAGCTCAGTACAAATATTGATTAAATACCTTATCAAAAAATCCTTTAGGAACATGGAGGATTAAATATGGGAATTATTATAATGACTTGCCTGTTGAGCCAACCCTTTGTTTTTATTTTTTCCCACATGAAGCAGATGCCACAGTCTTTCATTTAAAGCACATATAAAGCAACATTACTCAGAAATTCAATAACAGAGCTAGAAATCAGAAGGAGCTGATTTACTTAACTTTTATTAAGGTAAGATTTTATTCTATTGGCTCTTAAAGATCTTTAATGATGAAGTCTCAAAAATTTATTCAAAAGGAGGACATTATTTTAAGTGAAATAAGCCAGGAACAGAAAGTTAAATACCACATGTTCTCGCTCATTTGTGGAAGCTGACAAAGGTTGATCTCAGTAGAAATAAAAATTAGAACAGGGGATTCTAGAGGCTGGTCATGGTAGGGGTTAAGGGAGGGATAAGGAGAGAGTTGTTAAAGGATACAAAATTATAGCCAGATAGGAGGAATAAATCCTAGTGTCTTATATCACTGTAGAATAACTCTAGTTAACAACAATATGTTATATAGTTTCAAATAGCTAGCAGGAGTATATTGACTGCTCCCAACACAAAGAAATGGTTAATGTTTGAGATGATGGATATGCTAATTACACTGATCTGATCACTATACATCTTATGTATGAAAACAACCTTATGTATCTCATGAATATGTAGAATTATTTGTCAATTAAAAATAAAATTTAATTTAAAAAGGAATAAATCAAAACAGGAGGCATATTGGGGAGATACACAATAAACTAACATCAGACCATGGAACTCACATTTTGATGTTCAGCTTAAGCATATCTGTGTGTGTGTGTGTGTGTGTGCGTGTGTGTGTGTATGTGCATGCTTACAACTGTCCAGCATATGTGTTGCTTCTAATATTTGGCATGGTCGTGCAGGACCTTCTATTTCAGCCGATTTACAAATCTACCACATAGACCAATTTTTAAATCATAATTCTTTTATGAAATAGGATGTCTCCAACTTATAATGCTTAAACAGCAAAATGCCTGTTAGTGTGGCTGGATATATCCATATGTACCATTGCTGCAAATTTTCCTCTAAATCTGAGGCTCAGAAAATGTACTCCATTTTACATAATTGTACCCTTGGAAATCACAATTTTTCCTGATGCAAGTTGAATGCTGCTGTTTAGGACATATGAATTATTCCTTTGTTACAGGTGAACAAAGCGTATGAAAAAGACAGTAAATGATGTGCAAAAACACATTCAACGATATAAAACACATTTTTCTGAACTTATATCCTCCATCAGTATTCATAGCTAGGCAACACCATTTGGGGGAAAAAAAGTGGTGTTATTTAAATAAAATATGCAATTGCCTGACTCTAACCATGGATGTTTGGCATTGTTTTCTAGGAGACAGGGTGGGTGGGTTGTTTTGATCACCTCCACTGTTTTGCAAGCTTCCCCTGTGACCCACACTATGCATTTACAACTGGGTTTTGCTGAAATAACAGCTGGAGCTTGTGCTGCAAGGTTTTTCTCTGCCAAGTTTACTGGGCTGTATGGGATTAAATCTGTGACCTTGTCCTCATTAACCCAATGCTCTAACCAACTGAGCTAACTTCTCCAGTTCACATTGGAGTGTATGTGCTATTTGCGATGGCAGACAAATGAAAATGGAGTGTGTAACATGATGGACATTGGCAGCATTTTTATTTTAAAATAAGAGGCTTTCTTGCAGAAGCCAGTCTCAGGCTCTTAATTAATCACTATTAACCAAAGCAGTCAAGTAGATACAAAACTGTCACTGCTAGATTTAGTATTTTAAAACATTAAAGATGGTGCTGTTAATGTTAGGAATGTTTTTTATGTCTGTGGTTTAGAAATAGTGATCTGTAAATAATCAGCAGCCCCTCTGTTCAGGCCATGATGCGCTATCAAGCTGGTTGCTGACTGCGGAGGAGCTCGCCTTTTGCTGTCTCTATCACTGATTTTGAAGTCTCTTGACTTGTAATACTTTCATTTACTCAGGAAACTTGACTTAATCTATCTCAGACTAGTCATGGATTAGTTTCATCCTTTGAATCTATGTTTCAGTAGTTCCCCAAATCTACCACTCATCTCTGAAAGCCTGTGTTCCACTTCTTAATCTGGGCATTGTTTACATTATCAAATAGTTTAGCGTTGACCTAATGTGCTACCTGGGAAATAGAGTTTAGTGATTGTTCATTTTGATTTTCATGAAAATATATGGCAATATGTACATTTTCTGAACTATACATTGGTATTCATCTCTACAGAGGATGGTGTCCATTTTGTTAAAGGACTTATAACCAAAGTATAGGCATTTTCAAACTACTTATTAGTCTGAGAAACTGTCTCAATGACTTTGGGAAAAGTTTTATTTATTCTTTTAAACTTGTGTAGTATTAGTTTCTCAGATGATCGGAGGAGGCACATACTTTTGGCTTTCACTGAACCAAATTTTGCTTATGAAAGGCAATCTGGCCTTAATCCATTTGTGAGAAGCAATGTTTCTGAATAGTCACCATAAACTCAGTATTGGTTAAAACATCATGGAATGAGATTCATGTAGGGTGTCAAGGTTGTTCTGATTGTATAAAAACTTGCCATTTGTTTTTCTAAAGGAGGGTTTGTTGAAAAAATGAAGCAATGTGTTAACAATTCAGCTTTTGTGTAAATTGTCTTATTTATCTTAAGTTATATTTCAAATGTTTAAAAGGCCTGAAGTTTCGTATAGTCCATTTTCTCATTTTACAGTGAGGAAGTGAGACTCAGAAAGACTTCAAGAAGCAATTTGATAATACATCTAGGGAGAACCCAGATCTCTTTATTCAAGCAACATTTCATCACTGATCACCTTTGTGCTGGCACTTTTGGAGTAGAATTTGCTGGAGAATTCATAGGCATACTTTGGTTAAATTATCTAATATCTATATTTCTCTAAAAAGAGAGCAATATATATCACCCCATATTTTTCATTAGTGGAAATGAACAGGCCAGGTACTGAGACAAAATTTGCTGATACACATAACGAGTCAACATCCTGCTTCAAATATGTGGTCTCTGTTTGCCATTTCAAACTCATGAGATATGTATGCTAACAGGCAAATGCCAAGTTGAAAAGATTTTTCCATTTTTCAAAAATGTTTTCTAAATGCAAAGTTGTGACTGATTATTCTGTTACATATAAGTAAACATTGTAATTCCACAAGCTTCTGGAAACCATTTTTAATGTTTATTTCAGCATTGTTTTAATGGGTTAGTATTTTAAGCAAACATGGAAAATAAGTCATTAGTGAAAGGCTTTTCTGAAAACACTTATTGTGTACATAGTTCATGACAAGCTTTGTTCTAAGTATCAGAGATGGTTTAAAAACTTGGACCCAGCCCATGAGGTGTTCAAATTCTAGCAAGGAAGCAAACATGTTATTGAAAACAAAATATAAAAAAAAACCCAAAAATAAATATGGATTAATATCAATAAACTACTCCAAGTGATATTAAGAGAATAATGAGAGAATAATGATTATTTTGGGAGGTCCATAAATTTTTTAGGGAAGCGGTAGAAATTAAACAACATATGCCAAAGGGCAAATTGGAATTCACTAGGTGAAGAAGCAAGGATGGAGATTATAGGCTAAGGAAACAAGAAAAACTAAGTAATGATGATGAGACTACAAGGAGATAAAAGGGCCCCAAGGAGTCCATATAATTAGCATGAAAGATGTTCAGTGAGAAGCATTTGGGTAGGGGAGGGTATGCCTGGGTATGAGGATCCCAGATGGTAAGCAACTTGCATGTCTTGCTAAGGAAGCTTGCTTACTTTTAGTGTGTGTGTGTGTGTGTGTGTGTGTGTGTGTGTGTGTAGGATGTGTGTATGTCCTGGGTGTCATGTTGCTGATAAAGCAAGTGTATATGAGACAAGCACAATTCCTTTTTCCCCTTCTTCTCTAAAGTAGCTTTTGGCTTGTAATCTTTAATGCATTTCAGGTCATGGAACAAGGAATGCTTTTCTTTGTAAGTATTAACGCTGAAGAATTCGAAGGGAATCATGAATAGAGCTGCCTTTCATCAAAGCAAAAACAAAGTCCTCCTCAACATTGTGCTTCATACATAGGCTGAAGATAACAGTATACATTATTCATTTTGGAAATATGACTTTTGTTTAAAGCTACTGTAGATTTTCCTGTTTGGTATTTATTTGAAGTAATATGAAAGTGAGAAGAACCCAACAGATGAAGGTTGAATATGTCACCAACTAGTCCAGGGAAATTCAAGGTCAAAAATTGACTCCTTATCTTTATGAAAGACATCGTCTAACAGAAAACATAGGAAAGATTCCTGTATGTGGAATTTCTAGGTTATTTTGAGGAAAAAAAGATATATGTTACTGATGTGTTAGTTCAATCAAGCTAAAAGATATTCTTAGTTAAGTTTAGTATTGTTTTATTTTTCTCTCTCAATTTGGACACTAATGTGGTTCGTCAAATATGAACTCTTCAGAATTTGAGAGCTCTATGAATATTTGTTGTTCGATTTCACTAAATCAGAACTGTTGTAGAGTACCATATTTAGAGTCTCCTTTAGAGTAGAGTCCAATTAGCATCTTATAAATAATGCAAATATAAATGAGTCAGTAAGAATTCTGCCAAAGTTCACTGCTTATTCTCAACCTATTGCTATCTACAAATACCTCAAGTTAGTTTTAATGTAAATTCTTTGCAAAGTACTATTATAAGTACTTAGAGCAATAATTCACATTTTAAATTATGAAGAATAATGTCAAACACAAATTGCCTGCAGATAGTTGTTACAATTTCTTCCAGTTTGACAATCCTCCTGTAAGAAATAAATCCACATTATTCTTCAGTAACGCTGTATTCCATCATTTGAAAAGAGAGTCTCAAGCCCCTTAAATTCTTGACATAGTAGGCTTGATGTAGTCAGTCTAATTATTGACAGTATTTTAGCACCCAGAATTCTCATGTTTGGTGTTTAGGAGTGTGCAAAAAATTTATAGACTGGATTTTCTATCCCTTAAATAATATCTATGGCAAATAGAGATCACATCCATAAAAAAATATTTAAGAAAGTGAAGATTATTCTAAATGGACAGAGAATGTAGACACTTATGAGCTATTGGTTGTTAGGCAAAGGATCAAGCAGGATTCACTGATCAACCATGAGTAAAATTCAGATCATCAGTAAGGGTTTAGGCTTAGGGGTCATACTCCTGAGAGTATGTGAAAGATCCAATCAACTGGTAAATCATCTATCTCTGAGTCTAGTCAGGGCTCTAGTCAGGGCTCTCCGACCATTGGAGAGTTTACTTGCCACAGTGGAAGGGAAATTATTGTTGCTTAAATATTTTCCACAGTTTCTTTCCTCCACAGACATGTTCAGTGTTGGTTGAAGAGTGTCAAGAATATAGGTGTCCTAAAGATGTCAGCATTCCAGGTTTTCCAGGTCTGATCCTTTCTTACTCTTCTATTTCTTATCCAACACTCCTTTATTCTCTCTTCTGGTCAAATCAGAAGCCTTTTTCCAGAGCGACTGACTCAGTAACTGAAATGTGCCAGCCCCTCCCTACTCTCCATTTCTCCAAGCCCTCCACTTTATTCCAGCTCAGATCTATCCTTCTGCACTTGTGCTTTCAGCCTCTTGGGATAGCTGAATGCAGTTAATGTCTTTATCCGAAATTAGAATTGGTCTTATGAACTTTAAAATGATAGTGGAACTTGTTTGTTTTGGTATCATTTGACATTTTTTAAAAATTTGAACTTATTAAGGATACAAATGCTTTTGTTGCATGGAAACCTTGTATAATGCCTAAGTTGGGGCTTTTAGTGTGCCCTTCACCAGAATAGTGTTTATTGTGTATGTGCGTGTGTGTGTATATATAGTAATATATTATTGTATAATATATAAATATAGATAAATGAATATGAACTAGGGGATGTTGAAATGAAAGACTTTAGGTCCCCCAATTTGACATTCTTTTGGGATCTGATTCCCCATTTCTATTCTAAATCCTTTGACATTGAAGCAAATGGAAGACAGTTTGAAAATTATTGATCTACCTAAATATCCTACATGCTTAATTATAATGATTTTATTTCCCATTGCATCTTCTGTGTAAATATTACTGATATGGCTGGTTGAGTTTTTTAAAATAAAATTGTAGGTACATATTCCTACATATAAAATTGTTTGTAGCTGTAACTGAATGTGGATGCAAAATAACTCATCTTCCTTAATTTGTATGAGAAGTAATTATAAAATGGAATGGCTGGTCCTATGGTAATTGTTACTTATAATACAATTTCTCGGCAATAAAACTCTCAGCTAAATAGGTAATATATGACATTTTCATGAGTTAGTTTAGCAGTTTGGTTAAAATATAAAATGCTTCATGTCTATCTTGGTTATACATTTATTAATGCCATATGGTTGATCATCTGTGTAACTGTCTCCTTAACTGGTTTCAGATAGCTTGAAAATGAAAGCATGTTTGCTTTATAACTAATACAGAAAATAAATATTCCCCACCATAAACATAAATATGATTATCTATCACTAATAATATATTTATTTAAGTAAAAGATGTAGTCTATTTAATTCTGAGGACTTGTTTATTGAGAGAGAAAAAAGCCTAAAATTATGAGATCTAAGATCTGGAAGGTCTTACATGATTGTCTTGCCCAACCCTCTCATTTTACAGATAGAGAAGATAATTCCTCTTTGTAAAAATTCAATCTCTCTTCTAGGATGAATGGTTTGAGAAATGGTTGATACCTCTCTGAAGGCCATTGCACTTCAGGGCTTTAGATTTAATATGACAATTCAAACAAAACGTAAATGTAATAGTAAATAATATTGCAATATAATTGCTCTAATGAGTTGTGAGTGGTCATTAAGAATGACTTTGGTAAAATAGATGTCATAACTGTGTTCATAAAGCAATCTAATGTTCATCTGGAGGTCACTGATTATTTTCTTTCAAAATAATACTGAAGATATTTAAGAAAAAAATTACAAGGCTTTCACATTGTTCACCTAGGTAACATGCATATGTGTGTGTGTGTGTGTGTGTGTGTATTTGTGATGGTTTATGTGCAGTCTTCAGAAACAAGTTAATTACATAGTGCTATGCTTTATTGAATAAAACAGAGCTAAAAAGCAGTGAATAAGAATAGTTTTGCTTGTTCATAATTGGCTCTTTTATATACTGAACATTTCTGCACTTATTCTTTGTCAATAATAAAAGATTGTGTGTGTCTGTGTGTGTGTGTATATTTGAGTTATCTTACTATGGAGTTAGATAAGCACTTGGGCCTCATGGCTATAGATATATGTGTCTTTTGTAATTTGTATGGATCATGGATCTCTGTAGGATCAATCATCCTTTCTTGTGGTCAAAGAATTAAGATGGTGCAAAAGATAGTATCTCCTAAACACATGTGCTTTCTTATCCCTCATCATGATAACATTAATGCAATAAAGAGGAAGGAAGGGAATATGAAAACAAACCATGTATATTTTTGTGAGAAAATGAATTATTTTTCATATAATTTGTTCAAAACAAACCATTAATAGACTGTAATTGCAATATTTATAAATATGACATTCTAAACTGCCAATATAAAAAAATGCGTTTTTTGCATCAAACCAGAAATTCAATACATTTCACCTTGTCAGTTGATCGTTGTTCTGTTTGGCACCATGAATAAGGGATATTTTGGATGTTCTATAGTGTCTCTTGTTTATGTGCCTATTCACAAATAAAAATTCAGAGGTTCTATAGCCCCTGGAAGCCACTGGTCCTAATTCACCAACTCATTGCCATTTTGTAGGTTAGCCAAATTTTTACAGCTATAACACTGCCTGCAGTGACATTGTTTTATCTTTTGTGCAGTTCTAATAAAATTCATGGAGCCTATTCCATTAAGTGAAGTATCCCAAGAAGGGAAAAACAAGCACCACATGTACTCACCATCAAATTAGTATTAACTGATCAATGGTATGTGCACATATAGTAGTAACATTCATCAGGTGTCAGGCAGGTGGGAGGGGGGCGAAGGAGGTGGATATATTCACACCTAATGAGTGTGGTGCACACCGTCTGGGAGATGGACACGCTTGAAGCTCTGACTCGAGTGGGACAAAGGCAATATATTTAACCAAACATTTGTACCCTTATAATATGCTGAAATAAAAAAAAATAATAAAATAAAATAAATCATACGATCTAGAGAGAAAAAAATTCCTTCAGTAATATTTCAGTTGGGGATATAAATAAAGAATCTATGGAGAGCTTTAGTCATCTGTTCCAATAGAAATTAAATGTTTTAAGTCTTTCTACTAATAATACTCCCTTTGGCTATTTAGGGCTTTACTTGGAACCTTTCGATCAGGTGGTAGGGTCCGGGCTAACTTTGAATAATAAAATATGAATGCAAGTCTTTTGTATCTCCTTATTTCCCATCTGACTGATTTCATAGGACTAGTAAGACACCACACTGGAATAAGAACAATGACTCAGAAAAGTACAAGAAGCATATTCTAAAATATTCCTGGTTGCACGATGTAGTGTAATTGTAAAGACAAATTGGTTCTGTTTTTGAGTACCTCTGCATTCCACAATCCAATCAAAGGCTTAAATTTATACACGTTGCTCAAAAAATGATAACATAGTCCAGGCATCTATACATTTCAGATTACAGTGTACATTTTATAGTATCATAAACTCAAGTTCTATACTGTTAGACTAAAAAAAGAGAGAGAAAAATGTCCTAAGTTGAGATATTATTTTTTATTTAAGCATCTGATAAATGAAATTATTCTGATAAAAGTTCTAGGGTCTACCAATGCATAATTTGAAATACACATTACTGTTATGATACATTAATTTGAATTATAACTTCTTTCTTCAATACATCCCAGAAATCTATATGATGATTTTAATGAAAGTCTCTTATGAAAATAATGCTGTTGTATTTCACCTTAAAACTTATAATAATCAAATATTTTAGATGAGAATAAAATCATCTCTTTTTTTATGATATATCACCTGTCTATAAAAAGAAAAAGAAAGACCAGTTATACTAGAGGTCAGAAAGTACATTTTGATTTAAGGATTTTTCCTGATAATGAGTGGAATTCCTTAACAGAATCCCAGAGAAATTTGACTTACTCTTTAAATAATAATCCAGACGAAGTTATTTCTGTTTTGGAAACAGTCTTCAGAACAACTCAAAATTATTGTGAACAAAATGAGGCCTAAAATCCAAGTGCTTAATTGGGCAGGTGTAAACTATCCTCTGTGAGTTTTGCCAAATGTTTCTGTCATTAAGTGATAGATCCTAAGTGTTCCCTTGTGCACGCCATTCTCCTCTCTGTCTTCTTAGTATCAGCTGATGGCATGAAATACAAACACTACAGAAACCAAGAAGGGAATTTAATCTGCACTGTCTCTCTTCCCTGTTGGATTAAGGTGAGGGTTTACGTTATACATAGCACAGTCACTGTGACAACCCACAGGGTTTTCCTCCTGGGCTCCTAAGTACTGTTTCTGAATTCTGCATAACACATAGCACTAAGTGGGTGGTTATATCAATAGATGTGTCTCAATAAATGAGCATTGATTAACTGGTTATTATTTCTGTATCCTTAGGCATCTCCCAACTTCTTAAGCTATTGTATCTAAAATGAGTTTAGAATGCACTTTCATGTTCCACTGTAGCTCTAGTATTCTCTGATCATCAAGATTCTAGACAGAGACATATTAGCTTACCCTTTTTATTAATACTTAAAGTAGATGCTATAAATGATTATGCATCAAATTTCCATGATTTAGATTAAAGCAAATAGGGTTTTATTTACCAAATATTTAATTTTATATATATATGACTCACTTGCTAAAATGCTATATATATTATATATATGTGTGTATTATGTCATATATAACATTATACATAAATGTATATGTACATAACATAATATAATTTATATGATGAACAAATTGAGAAGAGTATAGTTCTTCATAAGAGGGACTATATCCTAATATTTATCATGTAAGCATTTATCTAGGTCAGGGGTTGGCAAAGTTTTTCCATGGAGTGCCAGTATATATTTTATGCTTCGGAGCCCATATAGTCTTGGTCACTACTACTTAACTTTGTTGTTGTAGCACAAAAGCAGTCAATAGCAATAGGTAAATGAATTAGCGTGGTTGTGTTCCAATAAAGTTTTATTTGCAGTACAGATGGTGGCCTAAGCTTGCTTGGAAACCATAGTTTGTCACTCCTGTTCTATGTCATGTGGAAATGATTCTGAATCTATCCATACTCTAATAAATTATGACCATTGCTATTGTGGCTTCATTTTTACCATAGCAAACAATGTCTAAAAAAATAATTAGTGTATTAGGTTTTGATATTATTTTCATTCTCCTAGATAAAATCAAATAATTCTAGCACAAAGTTATCTGTCTATACAAGTCACTTAGCATTATTCTGAATTCCAATAAAGCAAATTCTATTAAATAAAAAAGTCGTATAGCATGATCTAGACCTACACTCTCCTGTGCAATAGCCCCTAGCCAAGTGTAGCCTTTTAATTAAGTATAAATTGATTAACGTTAAATATAATTTAAAATTTAGTTTCTTAGTTGTACAAAACCTATTTCAACAGCTACATGTTTCTAGTGGTTATCATATTGGATAGCATAGAGAACATGTCCACTATTGTCAAAAGTGTAATTGGATGGTACTGAAACTGGACACATAGCCTACTATTAAAAGCACTTACTAAAAGGAAACCATTCTTATAGAAGTGATAGAACCAAAGTGTGCCAGAGGAAATAAATTTGAAATTTTCAGAATCTATAATTATTACATGGAAGAATTTTAAAGATTTTTCATTTAATATTACTTACAGAGAATTTTCCTAGGGATTCGTTTAATGCTTTTGTATATTCAAAAGGAAATTTCACCTCAGGGACTAAGATGTAAATGCCATCCATTGAAGCTACTTAACCAAATTGCTGAAGGCCACCAAATTGCTTCTTGTAGGCTTCTATTATTCAGAACGCATTAAATAATTTCAAGCATATTTAATTTAAAAAATCTAAGCTTGCATGAACCCAAAATTGTTTTCTATAGGGCATTCTTTATGTATACAGCAGAACTGTCTTATTTTGTTACTTCCCCGCTCTGTATTCGCTTATAGCCCATAGCAATAAAAAAATTATTCTCATTCGTATAATGAAGGATCTAAAGAAACTTGGATCGAGAAGGCTTAATCCAAGTTTGTAGAAGCCTTTTATTCCTTCCCGAGTTCTCACTACTAAAACATTTTAGAAATTTTAGAAAAATGTTGAGATTCTAAAGGAAAGTACTCTGGACAGGTTTTAGTTTTTAATCTAGTCAAAGAAAACAGCTTTGAATCAATTATCCACATTTTCAACATATAATCAAGGATTTTGACAATATTTAGATGATGAATTGCCAAGCTATTAGCAACCAAGAGATTTGATTAGACATCCATATTAATAAACACCTGTCATAATAGCATAACAGATGTTCTAGGAAGACAGCTAACACAAAATCTAAATTTAAAAAATTTGGTCTTATTTCTCTACAATGTGGCACCTACATTAAACTTCATGACCTTTATCCTATTTATTTTACAAGCATTCAATTGCTGAAATAATTTCCCTCAACAGACAACTTTTTTACATAGCTAGAAGGTTTTTATTGAAACCAAAGCCTATTGTATAAACATTTGAAATTATCAGTTAAAAGTACATTAGCAAAATACTGGTGTGTATGTATATAGGTGTATGCTTAAAATATATACACATATATGTTACATGATTTAGTATACTCTATTTTAAAATTTGTGATAGTTCAGATCCAGTAAACACAATTTTAACTGATACTCATATATGAAACTTACATAGATTTATAGTTTTTGACAAAGCAAGTATTTGTTGAATGCTAATCCACTCAATACTATGATTGATATAATGTGCTAAACTCTTTAACCTAATATACTCTTTCCTCCAAGAGCGTATTTCATGAAAATTGCATAGATAAATAGTATATACAAAGAAACGTGCA
>NW_012135747.1:4812676-4814609 GCF_000956105.1 Propithecus coquereli
AGTAAAAATGCACAATAACTAAGAAATAAATTAATAAATAAATAGATGCCTGAACTACTTTTCTACTTTTGCATTCATGAAGCTCAAGATCTAATAAGGAAGACAGTTTTTGTCCAAATGGTCTTTCCATGGGGTGACATTTTCAGCAAGTCACTTTAAGTTTCAGCAGAGGTCATGCCTCATTCTTGTTCCCATTCATCATATTGCAAAGTGCCATACATGTAACAAATCAACAATGATTTGTTAAATGTATGGATTAATTAAAATCCTTCACTGGCGTGAAATAGGTATTCCCAAAGAATTTTAGTAAACTAGACTCTTTTATGTTTAAAGACAGAAGGAAGAGGAATTGTTTATTGTTTCTTTGGTCTCAAAGATAATAAAGAAACTGGCAACCTGAGACAGTATAAGCATAGAACAAGAATCAGAAGTACCAGGTTTGATCACTATTCTGCCAATTTCTGTGTGAACTTGATCAAGCCACTAGTTTACATGAACATCAGTACTTTCTTTTGTAATTGGGGCTGCTAATCTCTACCATTCCTATATTCCTGGCTTGCTATGTATATCTAAAATTAAATAGTCTATGGGAAAGTGCCTTTTTAGTTTGTTAAATGCCGTACAATTAAAACCAAAACTTATGTGTAACATTAAAACTTCTGTGAAACAAAGGGTCAGCAATCTGTTTAATCCATAAGTAAGACTAACAAGGTCTCCAGTTTTAACTAGCAGGAGAACAGAGGGAAAAAAAGTATTAATAGAAGAGGAAGAGAAGAGGCAAAGAATAAAAAGAAAGAAACAAGAAGAGAAAAAAGGAAGACAAAAAGAAGATAAAATATACAGGATGAGATTACAAGAGGGAAATGTGGTCAAGAGGGAAGAAGAGAAAGGGAAATAGAACCAGCAAGAGAGGAAATAATTGTATCTGGTGGGGATTTGAGAGTGGCATCCATGGTGACCACAGGTAGGCTGGGATCTCTAAATTGGGGCTTCATTCATTTAAAAGCAATAGACTAGGTGAAGCTAGGGATAAGGTAGGATTGTGTGCTTGAAATCAACATGGGATTAGCCAGGATGAGGTGTCATCCCATAGAAATGGATTAGTACAAATGCCAGAGACAGAGTTTAATGCACCTATTCATTGTTAAAGTAAAACTGCAGCGAGAACATAGGCTTATGTTTACTGAGAATCTCTTCTCAGGTGGTTGGTATGAATTCTGGTTTTCAAGAGCCAAAGTCTAGTAGGAGGCCACCTTCTGGTACCGGTGGCCTTAAGAATACTCAGTATAATTAGCAGCGTATACTGCTGCTGTATACCTCTGCAGTTCCACCAAGCCTGGCGTGGTACACTTTTCCCACAGTTAGTTATCGTGCATCTGGCATGATAATCTGAATATAGCCTTTGAAAAGAAAATTATATTACTAATCTCACTTTGATGATCCTTGAGAAACATCTGAGTGTGTGAAAAACTAGTTGCTGTAACGGATATCCAAGCTGGATGCCCTCAGAAGAAAGAGCAGAAACTACAATTCTCAGCCCATCAAGTATTTGCCATGTTTCTATATAAGGATATGTTCAAAAATAAGCTGTTTTTTTGTTGCTTGAACTTTTTATTATTATTATTATTTGCAACAATGCTTTCTCATTTCCAATTTGAATTCCCCTTTCACCTTTAGTTCTTTGCTGGTCTAAAAAGCTTCTAAAAATAATTCCTGTTGTCTTTACTATAGCATCTGTGCTCACAGGAATAAACTGCTTTTTAGTTGTCCTTTGACTTACATAATGCTTCCATCTCTAATACCCAGCATCTAAAATGAGAAGCAATAAAAATATATCCTTGTGGTTATTCATAGTTTCTATTTGGAACTAATTTAGAAAAGAAGAAGGAGGATATATTATAGATGATTATAACATGTTGAAGGTACATGCATA
>NW_012135747.1:4816039-4818186 GCF_000956105.1 Propithecus coquereli
GAATGTTTTGCTGTTTAAAGAACCAAAAGCTCAATGTGAAGAGGAATGCCTTTGAGATGCCAGCTCCTGGCATAAACGTATTAGCCTTGTTGGAACTGATCCCATGGAACAGTCACACAATCTTAATATTTCAGCCTCCTGGGAAAACGCCACTTTTTCCCATCAGGGTGGGAGGAGTTATTCAACACCAGAGTGTAAGCCACTAAAATGAATTCTTTCAGCTTCCTCCTGAAAGCTGCAAAGGCATTTGTGTTTTATTCAGAGTAATCTTCCTATCATGTGGCTATTGGTTTTCTCATTTCCTGTTCATTTCCTTCTAAATAACTCCACTTAATTGGAGACCTAGTGTCTCATGTTTCAAAGAACATTTTCAGAAAAGAAACTGGAGTTTAGGGAGGAGTTCTAGGCAGGAGAGAAAGGCAGCCTTCTTGATCACATTCAATATGCTCAAACACCATCGTCAAAGTTTTCAGAAGAATATTGGGAAAACACTGAGGCCTATTTTCAGAAAGAGAACTGGTAGATCTTGGATGAAATAGATCCCCCAGTAGAAAGGGGCTGAGGAGATCTGGGGCCCAATACATCCTGACACCATGACCCAAGACACACTGCTGGGGCAGAGACACAGCACCTGCACCTTCCAACAAAGAGCAAGAAAGTTCAGAATGGGAAAAAAAAAAAAAAAAGGAAATGAAGGAGGGAGGCAGGAAGGAAAATCTAAGCCTAGCTTATATTCCTTTCAGTATAGTTCAGTGTAATAAGAACATAAGACCCTCCAGACCAAGCCACCCAATATAAAAGCAGGTCTAAACGTATAGGTATGTCTCCCTTCCCCCAGCCTGGGAACTCTTGCAACGAGCTCCACCCTTGCAGGACCTAAAGTCAACTAGCCAGGCCTGTTTCCTTGAGGGGTAAAGTTTCAGTGCTTCCTCAGTTGTGAGAGGCAGACGCCTGTGAGACCTGAAGGTGCTGGGGCGCTGGGCAATCTGGGGCGGTGCCCCCTCCCCCTGGCCAGCGTCTTTTGCGTGGAGAGAGGTGGGCTCCACCTCTGGGCTTGCAGCAGCGAGACATAAGGACCCACTTCCCCTTTGCGACAAGCACCAGTCCCTGGGGCTCTGGCATTGACCAATAGCTGACAGCCTAGTGACTTTCCTCGCCAGACGGGTTTAGGTCATCCAGTACGATTGCATTTCCACCTCTGGTCAACCACCAACAGTGAGACCCGTGGTTAGGGAACCAGAATCCAGGCAAGAGACCGAAACAAGTTCCCCAAGTAACCCCTCCCATCAGGAACAGCCCTCCAGCTGTGGTAGAACCCTGAACAACATACTAGCGGCTCCCTCTAAGGGAAGATCAGGGCTTGTTACTTTCAAATTGAAAACTGAAAGAAGAAAAGTAACAACTGATCCAGACGGGAAGGACCCAGTGAAAGATTCCTGGAAGTATGAAAAATCAAATGGAAAGCACACCCCCAAAGAGGAACACCAGCTCTCTAGCAATGAACACTAACCAAGTCCAGAATACTAAAATGACAGAAGAAGAACTCCAAACATGGATTGTAAGTAAGCTCAATGATATGCAAGGAAAAATGGATAACCACCACAAGGAAACCACAAAAAACATCCAGGACTTGGAAGAAAAATTCACTAAAGAAATTGAAATATTAAAGAAAAATCAAACCGATCTCCTGGAAATAAAGGACTTATTAGGGAACTACAAAACACTGTGGAATGCCTCAAGAACAGGGTAGATCAAATGTAAGAAAGAATCTCAGAGATCGAAGACAATTCCTTCCAATCGAATAAATCAGTCACAGAGATTGAGCAGAAAATAAAGAATAAAGAAACACACTTGCAAGAAATATGGGATTATGTGAAAAAACCAAACCTGCGCATGATTGGGATTCCAGAAGGTGAGGAAGAAAACACGCAAGGGCTGGATAACCTATTTGAAGATTTAATAGAAGAGAATTTCCCAGGCCTTGTTAAAAATCTAGATATACAGACACAAGAAGCTGAGTGGACCCCAGGGAGATCTGATGCAAATAGAAAGACACCACGTCATGCTGTCATCAGATTCACCAAAATATCCACTAAAGAGGCCCTACTATGAGCTTTCAGGTGAAAGAAACAAGTAACATACAAAGG
>NW_012135747.1:4818236-4820253 GCF_000956105.1 Propithecus coquereli
AAAGTATTTGTCTCAAGTAAGGCCAAATCATATGCAGATTTTCAATAACATTGATATATTTCTATAGGAATTTGAAGTCCAGAAAATACTTCCATATATACTAATCTATTAACTCTGGAAACTATTTCATGAAATGGGCAAGATGGACATTACTGTAATTACTATATACTTTTTAAAGATGATAAAACTGATACTTGGAGAGATTAAGTAGTGACTGTAAGTGGAGACTGTCTTTACCTCAACTCCCAAGGTATCAGCAAAACAAGATTCTTGATGTTGACAGCGACAATTTTGGCAGAGAAAGAACCAGTTGTTAAATGAGGAGTAGAAATATCCAGGAAGAATGATCAAAATAAGCAACTGAGGCATAAATGTTATGGGTAGTATACGAGGTTGAACAGAGCCTGAAAGTTGTTTGTAGGAAGATAAAACCTTGTTTATAGAGAAGGGAGTCATATATATGCACACACACACACACACACACACATTTATGTGTATATACACACACATATGTATTTTCAGATGATGCAAAATAAACCGTAATAGATATTTCAAAATTGATTATGATCTTGAAATATATACCTATTTCCCTTCATTAACTTATTTATATTCATAATCATGGATAAATGTCAAAACATCTAGTTTTGTGTTAAATATCACATTTTGTCTTACTATAAATTTAGTTCTAACTAAAACTTGAAATACAAAAGTTAGGGTTTCCATCTCTTCTCCTTTATTCCCTCACCCTTTTCCATAAAGCCACCAAACTTCCACGACCTGTTTTTCACAGTGTCAATTCTGACACTTCAGTTCTTCTTTGAAACTTGGTTAAAGGTAAGTTTAACATCTCTCCCTCTGTCAGCTGCTGACTATTGCTGTAATTATCTGAGAAGGGATCAGTTTGTCCTTCCAACATTTTATGTCACCTTTTCTTTGTAGTGGAGGTGAATTTTGGTAAGAACACTGTACCACATGTACTTTTCTAGATCTGCCCAAATCTTGACTGTAATAGCAGCTGTTTTTTCCACTTATTTCTTCTCTTCTTCCCTGGTTTGTGTCTAATAAAGCAATCTTATTAGTTACCACTTTCTTGTAAAGAAGGCTTTTTTCCTTTTGCTTTGCTTGTTTATTGTATATATTTTTTTAAATGTCCTTTTTCTTCCTCAGTATTCTAAAATGTATTCGTCAGAAAATACAAAGGTATCCTAACAACCATGCCAGGTATTTGAATCTAACCCTTCACTTTTGCAGCGAATGCATGTTGTGTTAATTCAGAGGGTAGACCTAGGACCAATGTGAGGAATTCAGCAAATTTTTGCTCAATTTAAAGAAACAGCTAACAGTTAAAGCTGTCAATCCAACAAAAATAAACCTATTCCATGATGTCATGGGCCCCAATGTGGAAATAGGCAATGAGAAATTAGATAGCCATTAGTCATGGAGTTTGTAGAAATTATTTCCACAGTTGAGAGAGCCCAGACTAATTGGCCATCAAGTTCCCATTCAACTATTAGTTTCTATAATTGTATAATTCAAAGGCATTTGTGATTACAAAGTATCATGATTCATGTCCACTCTGATTATCCATTTTTTATTTTACTTGTCTCATCTTACTTAGTTTTATCTTTTAATATCATTATGTATGGTTTATAAAACTAATTGAAGAAAGAAATTATCTCCTTGGAAACACTCTGTGGATCATATTTTTGTAACTCCAATTAAACTTTAAAATGTAACAGTATTTTTTGTTATTTATTTCAATGATTGTTATTATATGCCTTCTATCAGTTCCAAACTTGATATAGACATCATTTTTTCCTTCAACTAATATTCTCCCCTGCCCCAAGCAAGTATTTTATCATATGATCCAGTTTTCATCTTACTGCCATTACCATCTGAAACTATCTTATTACTATTTATTTGTTTATATGTTTTCATGTGTTTTTTAACTTTACTTCTCTTCCCTATTAGATTTCAAGCTTCATGGATACAAATGCTTAGGAAAAATCCTGGTCTA
>NW_012135747.1:4820303-4822036 GCF_000956105.1 Propithecus coquereli
CAGGAAAGTGTAAGAGGTACTAGATCACTGTCATTTCTTATGATTGAGTAATATTCCATTGTGAACATATACCAAATTTTGATAATCCATTCATGTATTGATGGGCACTTGGGTTGTTTCCACACCTTTGCAATTGTGAATTGTGCTGCTATAAACATTCTAGTGCAGATGTCTCTTTTATAGAACGTCTTTTTTCCCTTTGGTTAGATATCCAGCAGTGGCATTGCTGGATCCAATGGAAGTTCTACTTTTAGTTCTTTGAAATATCTCCATATTCCTTTCCATAGAGGTTGTACTATTAATAGTTTGCAGTTCCACCAGCAGTGTATGAGTTTACCTATCCCTGTGTATCTGCACCAACATTTGTTGTTTTGGGACTTTTTATGAAAGCCATTCTCCCTGGAGTTAAGTGATATTTCATTGTGGTTTTGATTTGCATTTCCCTTATGATTAGAGATGTTGAACATTTTTTCATATGTTTCTTGGCCATTAGTCTATCGTCTTTTGAAAAGCTTCTGTTCATGTCCTTTAAGTGGTTTTAAATATTAATCCAATGTCATCCGTAAGTGACTGCTTTAAGTGTTCAGTGGGTATAGTTTTTGAACGTGTTATATTCTAGGGTTTTTAAGGCCTGTGGGTGTCAAAGAGGAAATGAGTACATATAATTATCACCTGAAAAACTTTTCCCATGCCCCAGGTTAAAGTTCCTTTTTCCTCTTGCTCCATGCTGGAGTCTGATGTGCTTTCAGGGAGTGTGTGTTTAAGATACAGTGCAAGGAGAGGAAAAAGACAGGTTAAAATTTGTGTGTGGTGTATGAGGGAAGGAGAGTGGCACCAGCCACATAAAGTGTCTTCCCTGTTAACTCTGATTTTCCCAAGTCTCCAAATTTTCCTAGGCTACCCCCTTTGGTATGACTTGTAAGTAAAGGAGCATATAGCAAGCAAACAACTAAGAACCAAGGAGCAGACCTTTTGACTGGCACTTAAAGTGATATAGGTCATATTAAAGAAAGAACTAGCAATCTGGAGAAGCAACCACCACAGCACTGTCAATTTGTCCCTGATGATTTAAGTTCAGGAAAACCAGTAGCTTCCTCATAGGAGCCAGCTGTGAGTACTTGGTAGTGACTCTTGAGGACTGTAGTGGTCTAAATAATCACTTTGCAAGATGTCTACCTCCTCATTCCCCAAAACTGTGAATGTCCCTTTATATGGCAAAGGGATTTTGTGGGTGTGATTACCTTAAGGATCTTGAGATGGGGAGATCATTCTGGGTTGTCTGAGTTGGTCCAGTGATATCACAGAGGTCCTTACAAGAGGGAGCACAGGAGAACAGAAAGGAGAAGGCCATCGATGGGATGACAGAAGCAGGTGTTGTAGTGATGCGCTTTGAAGATGAAAGAAGGAACCACAAGTCAATATAGGCAGTCACTAGAAGCTAAAATTGGCCAGGGAACGGATTCTCCTCTAAGAGCCTCCAGAAGGAACCAGCCCTGCTGACACCTCCACTTTAGCCTAGTGAAACTTATTTTGTACTTCTTCCTCCAGAAATGTAAAATAATATATTTATATTGTTTTAAACCACTGAGTTGGTGGCAATTTATTATAGCAGCAATAGGAAACTAAAACAAGGATTACGTGAGAAAGGATAAGGAGAACAATTGATACAAGAGTGAGGCCAGTCATGGTTATAGAGGGAACAGTAAGAATTAGAAGGAATGTGGCCAGGCCTG
>NW_012135747.1:4822086-4823220 GCF_000956105.1 Propithecus coquereli
GAATAGCTTTTCTTATTTCCCTCTTTTCTTTTGCATGTCTTCTAATAATCTTATTTCATAATACCTAATAGAGCCAAGAATACAAAATAAAAGTCAAAACCATGAAGTTTATTTGCAACTTGGGTAAAGGAATTTATTAATTTAGCTCTTGAGATGCATATAGTTTGAAGAACTATCGTATGTCAATCCATGGCTGGTCTCTCCACTGAGTTCTCTGCCTCCATTTGCTCTGGGAAAACGAAGCATGAATCACCCATGGACCATGCTCTTCACAAGCTTAGAGTCTTGCTCAAGAGCTAAGACACATATATTTATAATTCTAAGGTAGAAAATAGTAATGATCTCAAGAAAGGTACAGGTAAAATGGTAGGAATATGTTCAGAGGAAACAAAAGTTTATTTCCTGCTTTGGACAACAGGAAGGACCATCTGGAAAAAATAACATTTGAGCTATGCCTTTAAATATTAATCTCCAAAATGGGGCCATCAGATGTTATTTTGGAGAGTGGAAAGAACATATAAAGCTTATTTATATTTATGTAAAACAAAACAATTGTAGCAGGATTTAATATGTGATTGGCAGTGATACTCTCTTTAGTGTGTATCACACATGAGAGCTCTACAGTCTGAAAAGATTGTTTGGGGCACCTTTACTTGTTCAATAGCTCTCAACATTATCAAAATTATGTGTGCCTGGATTTAGGAATTATACTATCTAGTTTTAACTAAGCAAACCCTCCTTAAATGGGATCCATTGTTTTAAAATTTTCAGTAAAATAAACCATGGATTTAGGATAATTAAAAGGGACACCCGAAGAAAGAGAAGAAGATGTCAGAGTTGACGATTCTCTTATTCGTAGGAGGAGATGTTGGCTAGCCACATTACAAAATAAAATCAATGATGATCTAATAAAAACTGACAAGAACTAGGCCAGTAAAATTAGTTATCAAGAAAATTACTTGAAATATGGATTTGCACAGTCAAATACTCAAATTTTAAGTTTCTCCTAAGGGAATATTATATCTTGAAATTTTTTTAATGACATTATCATTAGCAAGATATTTAAAATAGTTTCTTCCATCTTAATCACTTTAAAATGTATATTACTATATATGTTTTATAATTCACATAATT
>NW_012135747.1:4823692-4824037 GCF_000956105.1 Propithecus coquereli
CTGGGAAAACCGGATAGCCACATGTAGAAGACTGAACCAGGATCAACACCTTTCACCTCTCACAAAAATCAACTCACACTGAGTAGCAGATTTAAACCTAAGGAGTGAAACTATTAGAATTCTAAAGGAAGATGTAGGAAATACTCTTCTAGACATTGGCCTAGGCAAAGAATTTAAGAAGAAGTCCCCAAAGGCAATCACAACAACAACCAAAATAAATAAATGGCACCTGATCAAATTAAAAAGCTTCTGCACAGCCAAAGAAACTGTCATGAGAGCTAACAGACAACCTACAGAATGGGAGATAATTTTTGCATGCTACAAATCTGATAAAGGGCTGATAAC
>NW_012135747.1:4824201-4824663 GCF_000956105.1 Propithecus coquereli
CACACACACACACACACATACACACACACCACCACCACCACCAACAATAACAACAACAACAACCACAGAAGTTACAGTAACAGCACCAATAGCAATGATAATAACAAAGTATTCTCCCTGGCTGATCCCCCAAAATATCTCTGAAATAAGCCCTGCCCTTGTTTCATAAACAAATGCAACACTGAATATGAAAGACTATCATTATCATGCACAAAGTACTTTCATGATTTTTATTTTTAATAAGAGATCATCTACATTGTGATAATTTCAAAATAAGAAATAAAATTGGTCTTGTGCCCAGGCAGAGTGTATGTCTTATAATTTCAGCTGTATTGGTGAAGGGCTTTAGTTCTTTCCCAATTTTTCCCATTTACTGTGTGACACCCAAATTTCCTTTCACAAAGAACACAGACTTGTGTTGCTGAAATGAAATATGTGTGTGTGTGTGTGTGTGTGTGTGTG
>NW_012135747.1:4824713-4825267 GCF_000956105.1 Propithecus coquereli
AGAAATTGAAATATTAAAGAAAAATCAAACCTATCTCCTGGAAATAAAGGACTTATTCAGGGAACTACAAAACACTGTGGAATGCCTCAAGAACAGGGTAGATCAAATGTAAGAAAGAATCTCAGAGATTGAAGACAATTCCTTCCAATTGAATAAATCAGTCACAGAGATTGAGCAGAAAATAAAGAATAAAGAAACACACTTACAAGAAATATGGGATTATGTGAAAAAACCAAACCTGTGCATGATTGGGGTTCCAGAAGGTGAGGAAGAAAACACGCAAGGGCTGGATAACCTATTTGAAGATTTAATAGAGGAGAATTTCCCAGGCCTTGTTAAAAATCTAGATATACAGACACAAGAAGCTGAGTGGACCCCAGGGAGATCTGATGCAAATAGAAAGACACCACATCATGCTGTCATCAGATTCACCAAAATATCCACTAAAGAGGCCCTACTGTGAGCTTTCAGGTGAAAGAAACAAGTAACATACAAAGGAAAGCCTATCAGAATAACTTCAGACTTCTCAACTGAAACCCTACAAGCAAGAAGAG
>NW_012135747.1:4825317-4826174 GCF_000956105.1 Propithecus coquereli
TTCTCTGGAAGCTTGGCATGATACGGAATCATTTATTAAAGATTTCTGGCCTCTGATTTCTTTAAAATATGTCCCATGTCTACCCCTTCCTACTCTGTGTATCTTTCTCTGTAGGGTCCAACTCAAGAGTTAAGATACCATTTGCTGACAGGAGATCCTGGGAACCTATTATGAAAATGAAGGCAGCAAACAACCTTTGCATATGTTTTCCAATTTAAAAGGACTTCATTACATTGCACATTTCAGACTGAAAATTTAAAAAATTTATCATAGTTTCAGTAATCGTAGCATTCTCTGGAAGCTTGGCATGATACGGAATCATTTATAAAATGTGCATATATTTTTGGCAATCAGTAGGAAGCATGCCAGGCAATACATTTAATTAAGAACATGGAGAAGAGAATAATTGTTGTCTGTCATAGGGTATTATCATTACCTTTAAGTTCTACATGTGTTTAAGATAGTGGTCTTGTAACAAGGTGTGCATTTAAAGCTAGAGGTAATTTCCCCTTCATTAGTCCAGGGATTTTTTTACAGGGAGAGATATTATTTTCAGGGGAAGAGTACTTTAGCTGTGTTCCTTAGATATAACTCTCTGTCTGTTGTTTGAGCTGTGAGCACCTTAGCTGTTCTCCTTAGAAATAACCTTTGTCTATTGTTTAAGACCTTGAAAATTGATTCATTGCCTTTCGGGAGCTTAGACAGCTTTATTTAAGTTTTAACTTTCTCTGGAGATGCATCAAAATAATGAAATGCAATGCCTTTCTTGAACATAACCATGTACATAACATCTAGTCCAGTCTGATGTGTAAAGTAAATTTGATAAGAGCAACTCAAATAGTGTAATGATTAATGTT
>NW_012135747.1:4826224-4828200 GCF_000956105.1 Propithecus coquereli
GTGTGTGTAATTTTAGCACCCCTGGGAACATGGCAGAGGCAATGCTATGAGTCACAAAACCCTGTTTTCTTTGCTTTCTGGGCTCAGATAGAATGTGAGTGGGAGTGATGTGTGCCAATTTCTATCCAGACCCCTAAAGCCTCCTGTGATATCCTTTATTCTCATTCTTTTCTGGTGTTGGATGTCCACATGCAGCGGATCCAGCAGAGGGCTCTGAAGCCTTAGGGGTCGCAAGTTCTTACAGATAGATGGTATCTGGATTCTGATACAAGTACGCGGTACCCAACCCACCACCTCACACTCCACCTTTACTATATGTGAGAGAGAAATAAACGTTATTATGTTAAACCATTGAGATGTTTTTATGTTGTTGTAGCAATTAGGCTACTCTGAATAATACAGAACAAAAAGAGCAGAAATGAGAAACATATGTATTTTTATATATGGGTGTGTGTGTGTATATACATACACACACACACGCATATACACATATAATGCTCAGACAAATATTTTCCCTCTTTCATGGAGCAACGCCTTTTTCAGACTGGAATCCCAAAGCTTCCTTAGGATGCTAATTACTCAAGATGATTGCTAGCTGATTATTCACAAGCTGATTTTCCAAGGACTTTTATAGGGTCCTCAAGACTTGAGAATGACATTTTACGAGAGAAAGTAATATCCAGAGGGAGAAAGTTGCCTAATTAAAATTTCATGTTTGAATAGTAGAAGAACAGTATGTCCTTGCTTGAGTCTGGTATCTCTCTTCATCTCATCATTTATGGTCGCTTCCATGATAATTACTTTTTTGTGTGTGTATCTGATATGGAATTACAAGTAAGAGAATTCTGATAGTACCTTTGTAGAGCTAAATCATTAATCCTAGGAAGTTATACTACCACAAAAATCTGTCACTAAATGTAAATAAACTATATAAGGAGTTAAAATCAACCTTAAAATATAACAACTATATATAAATGTGCACACACAGGATTTATGTTTGTATGTATTTTATATACTTTTTGCCTTAGTAAAATGATATTATAGTCAAGGCTCTACAGAGTAATACTGTAAGCAGATGTAAGAGGGAACTCAGTGTCATCAATTCAGTTGATATTATCTGGCAAGTACTGTAATTTTTAAATAAATGAAAAGGTAAATTTTTACAAAATATTATTTGTCAAGGAAGAACAGAAAGAAAAAATTACATTTGATTAGCACCCACTATGTACCAAATATTGTGTAAAACATTTGATTTTATGTTTCTCATCATGTGACGAATATCACAATCATAATTTTAATGAAAAGAAAATAAACTCAGACTGGAAAAGTCTACTTGGCTAATAAGTGTTGGTACTGAGATGCAGACAAAATGCCTTCCCAAGTCTATACTCCTTTCAATCTACTTTCTTGCAGCACTAAATTTGAATGTTAGAAATACGTAAATAACTATGCCTAAAACTTAGCCTCTCAGATAAAAGTTTCATTCGTTATATTGTAAACAAACACAAGAGTGCAGTCTCCCATCTAGCATCGAGCATGTGTTGGTTGAGTTTGAGTGTAGTGTTTAGAATCCAGGGAGTGGGGAGAGGGAGAAAATGCAATGGGCATAAGAGACAGAAAAAAGTAATAATATCTCAAGAAAGAGACCCCAGGACTAAAGGATACTGGGTCCATTTCAACCATTTGCCATGACTCTAAAATTCTATGCAGTGTAGCATATTTTTTATTTTACTGGGATACAGATTTGGGTTGTATTCCTTAAGGCTGTTGTGTGTGAGCAAGTCTCTGTTATTTGACATCCTAACTACCCATCACCCAAATCTAACCCCAGTCTCTGCTCTCTATGTGTTCATCATAATGCCCATCAATATTTAAGGAGATCTTTTAATATTTTAAAACTTAGTGTGTTTTATGAGAGGCAGTATAGCATAGTTGTTAAAAGCAGATTCTGTAGCAAGATTGTTTGAGTTCAAATC
>NW_012135747.1:4829914-4831557 GCF_000956105.1 Propithecus coquereli
ATTTATACAGGAAAACACGCGTATAATGATTTTAAGAGGCACCGTGGAAAAAGAGCAATGAACGTACCTTTTTGGCATACAGAGCACAAGCATTTTCATGTCCAGTTTTTCCAATGCAGAGTTCTCTGATCATTTAGCTTTGTATGAACCCCCTCTGTCTTTTATCACCACATAGTGCTATTCTTCTTAGTGAACAAAGATTTTCCTCTAACAACATATCTTATCAGATTTAACTTTAAGGTGTCTACCCTCAAGGTCAGTCTAAGGTAGAAATAAGACATGGACAGATTGTTTTCACCCCCTTCTCTTCTAACTCCACTGTATCTTGTCCTCATAAAATCTTTCTTTTTTCACCCTGACTAGCTTATTCCTCTCTCCCACCTTCCTTATTTTTCCTCCTTCCCCTGAAGCATCAGAACAATTTCTTTAGTGAGCTTTTCTTTCAGGGTCCTATTCTCTGCTAGTGACAAGGAACAGAAATCCAATAATTAAAACTCTGACAGATGGTGTGATGATTCTCAGCAGAGGGATAGGAGATAAGGAGAGGAGTGGTTTTAAGTGGATGGAAGAGCTACTTTCATTCAGGTAATCATCTGTCTATTTTCTTAGGAAAGAGGAGATAGAAAATACGTCCTTCTCACATCCCTGTCCAACGGCACATCTTTAAAGAGTGGAGCTCCCAGTAAAAAGATTTAGATAGGGGGGTGTTTCACTACCCTCTCACAGTAATGTGTCAAAGGCAATATCCATTTTACTCTGCATAATGCTGCTCTTGTACCAAAATATTCAGTCACTCAAGGAACAAATGGAAAGTTGATCCAAAAACACAAGAAGTGCACTTCTTTGTTTTTATCTACCTTGCAAAATCCTGAAATCAATCCAACTTTTATTCCATGGCATTAGAAATGAAAATTGTATTAAAGTAACAACAACTTATATTTTTGAATGCTTACTTTGTTTAAAGCAATATCGTAAGCATTTTGCAGCAATTAACTCATGTAATCCTTAGAATGACTCTAAGTGATAAGTGCTACTGTTACCACTGAGGAATCTGAGGCACAAAATGATTTATCTAGTTTGATTTGCATCAATAGTAAGAAGTGGTCTGTTCTGGGGAAATAGTCCAACATAGCATGACTCTGGATTCATACTCAACTGCTATGATATACAGCCTTTTACTCTTACTCCAGGAAAAGGGAAACTGCTCAACAGCAAGTAAACAGATTCAGGGAGAACAGAGAGGGACAAAAATCAACCATGTAAGAAAGAATACATGAATGGTGTGTGCTCAGAGACCTCACTCACTTTCTGGGGCTCTCTGAGTTTAGACTTCCCATCCTTTTTCTCCCCTTCTCTCATGTCCAAATAATGATATTGAAGTGGCAGAACTGAGGAGTAGGCAAACAAGATCAAAGAAGTAATAAGATCATACAAAACGTACCCAGTACACGACTCTGTACCTCAACTGAATGTTTTCTTGCCTAATCAAGCTGTGTATATGGATTAGCCACTGTTAGCTTGCAATCCCCAATGGCCAAGAGGTATATAAAAAATACCTAACATTACTAATAATCAGGGGAATGCAAATCAAAACCACAGTGAGATACTATCTTACCCCAGTCAGAATTGCTCTTACATTATCC
>NW_012135747.1:4844307-4846896 GCF_000956105.1 Propithecus coquereli
TTAGTTTCATTCCAAAAAGTTTCAGAGTCAATGTTCATATGTAGAGAGAATGAAACAAAATCAGATTAGTTGATACTTCTAAGTTTGCTTGCTTGGCCCTTTTAAAAAATCCTTTTTCACCCTACTTCTTGCCTTGCTTCCTTGAATGCACATTTATTGCGTGTATGCCATATACAATTCACTACTCTGGCATTGCCATGCAGTTAACTAGAAAGAGAAGAAATAAAACCTTCTGTTTAAACTTCCAGTGTCCTCATGTAAGATTATTTGTCCCAATCACCGAACATTTCTTGGACTTCAGAATTGTCTCAAGATGGCATTGTAGCTTAAATGTGCCATCCAAGACATATTTGTAGAATTCTGTTACAAATTTTATCTCCTTTAAGTCAAGATATTGTTAGCTATCATAATTAAACATTTTGCTTATGAATAAACAGAACGACAAGTTGGAGAAGAGGAATATACATCCAAGATTCCAGACTCCTGGGACATATTTCTTCTTATTCCTCCACTCTACACTGTAATTCATCATATTAGTAGATATTGTAAATTAGATGAACTAACACCTGACGAGGAAGGGATAATAATACACAGAAAACTTTCACTTAGTTACAGAAGCAGTATATCCCAAATAGAAAGGAGATGAGTAAGAATCAAAATTAAATTAGCATCTCTTTGCTAAAATGTTTTACATAAGGAGAGAACAAAATTAGACTTTTTGACTCCCAAGTGATTGTCTGAAGCTTAACTACTTCTTCATTGTAATTCTGCCAAAGCAAAGATATCCAGCATAACAACTGGGTACTCCCACCTAATCGTAACAACATAATTAAAATGAATTTTCAGTGTTAATTTCACTGACAGTTAATGCTTGTTCAAGAAAAGATGACGTTAAAAAAACAAAGAGGTACAAGCCAAATCATGCAAAATGCACTTAATTATGAACAAAACAATCTACAAGTGTAATTTATATTGATAAATTTTGACAAAATGTTGTTGGGGGCTAGCCTCATTTGAATTGTTGTGTGCTGATGTTATAAAAGTCAAAAAATTTTATGTAATAAAACTATACTAAAAGGAAACTTCTGAACCATTCGTTATTATCATTATCACGTCTCTGAAAGATGTATTTCCCAGATGCACCTTGTGACAATATGTGTATGTTACTGTTATTATCTATCTGAAATTTATTTCAGGCAGATATTCTGATGCCTAGATTTGTTCTCCAAATTAATGAACTCCTACTTTATAAAAACAAATACATAGAAAGTTCTCAGAAATCAAATAGAACTAAATATATACTGAAATCTGTTTGTATCATTGAAATAATAGTCTTCTGTTCAAAAGCATAATAGTTTATTGTTTTTCGTTTATTGTATATTTGCCATTTTTCCATTGAAACAATATTTTAAATGCTCTGAAGATGGTTATATATTTGGGTTCATTTAATGTATATAAAACTGTGGTCCTAGAAACCAACGAATATGGTTTTCTAGGGTCTAGGTGGAAGGAGCTATTTGGTATAGGAGGGGAAGAGGAAAGATGAGGAAAATTTCTCATCTTTAAATACAGCTGGCTCGCTGTCTTTAACCAAATATTCCAAATAACCAGAATTTTTCTGATTTACCTTTCTATTTATCCTTATTCTATATGCAGGATAGTACCTTTTTATAAGTTTGTTTCAACACAAGTGATTCTTCAGTTGACAAATTTCAGGCATCAGGAAGAGGATTATACTTTTAAGTTAAAATCTATTACATGGGAAACTTATTCCTTCTGAGAATTTCTCATGGAAGTAACATAAAGCTGAAAAGTAGGTTGGGTCATAACTGTACTTCTACTAAAGGACAGGAACTTTGATGAAGATGGAAAACATCTTTGTCTTTAATTTGTATTAATGTTCAAAGTGTATGTCACTTTCTCAATGGCTGTATGTCCAAACCAAGTTGAAACTAAAAATGAATTTGAAACAATTCTTAAACTAAATATAATTCTAGCCTAAATATGAATGAAATGTGACAAATTTTTAACAGTATGTATAACTTTTGGTAAAACAACACTCATTCATTGAGATATGTCATTCATCATAGTTTTCCAAATATTACTCTCACAAATCAGCATGTGTCCTGTTTTGATATAAGTCAGTGTTATCCTCCATCACTGACATTATAAAGGAGTTCCACTGTAATTTTAATTATAATTTTTATCTGTTTCGTGTTTCAGAAAACTGAGTTTGCTAAACAGGAGCTATAATAGGCATAGCAAAGAAAACAATATTCAAAATATGTTGAGATTTCTAGGTATAGAATCAGCACAAATTAATGGCTGACTAGATTTAAGAGATGGGAGAGAGGAAGAAGGCATTGTCAGTGAGATAGTAAATAGAAAAAGAAAAAATAGGTGTTGTAGTAGGCAAGGTAGTGGATGAAAGAGTTGAGAGTTGTATGTGTTGAGTGTGAGATGTTGATGAGACACTGAAATGTGAGGGGCAAATGCAATAGGTATATGGATCTTCTGATGACAGAGTTACATGATAGAGATTTGTCATTTGTATTGTGCAAGTGGTGAATGAAGCCGGAGCACCATCTT
>NW_012135747.1:4851006-4852148 GCF_000956105.1 Propithecus coquereli
AGCTATGAGTCCCAAGGAATATTCTAATGGTAATTAGAGGTGAAAGGAATAATTACAATTTAAATATTTCTTTAGATTTATCTAAAAGTGTAATCTGAAGTCTTCTAACTTTATCATAAGTCAAAGGCAGTTACTTTTATGCCTTTTCATGTCCGAAAATTCCTTTAATATTTCTTTTTCCTAAGCTGAAGTAACTAAGATTGGAAAATGAGCAAAGTATTGCAATGGTAGAAGCATATCAGAATCTACATGGGCTTGAGCTGAGAAATGAGGCTCAATGAAAACAAAGTTACTGCCTTATAAGTCACCTGCAATGTCAGTAGTGTATTCACCACTTTGATCCACCCAATATTTATTTTGCCATTTCCCCTTTTATCTTTGATGCACACGTAGTGTCCAGACCCATCATGCAAGCAGGACTTGTTGGCCTACCTGGAGCAGATTAAGTTCTACTCCCATCAACTGAAAATCTGCAGTCAAGTTAAAGCTGAGATCCAGAACCTGGGGGGAGAGCTCATCATGTCAGCTGTGAGTACACACCATCAAAGGTGGAGGATGCTCAGAGTACCTGCACCCCAGCTTTCACATCCAAATCTTTCAGATAAATTCAGCTTGAAATAAACTCAATCCAAGATTGTAGAAAAGTACATGTAATTAAACTAGCAAGAAATCAGATTTCTTAAAGAAATGTTAAGTAGGTACAACTTTTTATTTACATTGGATATTGAAAGAATAAATCAGGTTTTATAAGCCACTGGATGAAACATGCATATTAATTTAGAGCATGGTTTTCAGACCTCAGAAAGTGTGCAGATGGAACCCTGAAATGAATCCTGTGTTTTTTCTAACATAAACGCATATGGAATTGCAAATTAATAAAATGATTGCCTTATTGCTGTTAATGGATTTTCATTTTCCCCTTATTCATTTTTATTACATAGAAATTCATGCCTTGAGATTTTTTATTTCCATATATACTTTTAAAATTGGAATATGTTAAAACATTATAGATTTAGAGGAACTTTCATAAATTCTTTGGTGGCCCTGAGTTTCAGGCTGCTATAAAATTACCACGGTAGAAGTAATGTCTAACTTTTCTACTCATCTTTTAATAGTAGTAGATCATTTCTCTGAAGCAGGTA
>NW_012135747.1:4852198-4853982 GCF_000956105.1 Propithecus coquereli
ACCACTGGCCAAAATAAGGTCTGGCAAACAGTAGAAGAACATTCTTAAATTGGGAATAAGTCATCCTCATGATTCTGCTTCTAGGAAGATAAAACCATCTTTGAAAGGCTTTCCAAATGTCAATGGGAAAGAAAGCTTTAATAATTTTTATAGCATGGGGATTTACCCATTATTATGATTTTTGACTTCAGAGATAAAATGGACAGCCACTGTTAGGTATAATTAAAATATTCTTATCAATTCTCAAAATAAAGGGTGATTCTGGGTCAAGCAACTTTTAACTTCGGAAGTTCAACTTCAATGTTTCTACTCATTTGATTCATTCTTTTCTTAATAGAATTAATAGAGCCTTCTAGTATGGCTTTGAGTCTCTCTTGAGAGAGACTGCATGATTTGCTTAAACTTGGGAGATTTCAATTGGTTATTGGTCAAGAATTTATTACTTTACAAGTTCGATTTTATCGGGAGTAATAAAGTGGTGTTGGTCTCAAAGGAACAAGTCCACGTTAGTCCAACTTACAGTTTACAAATAACTGTTAATTTAAGAAACCAATTTACAAATTAGAGTGGCAATTTACTGTTAACTATATAAGGTAGCTGGCAAGAAGACTGATATTGTCACTAGAGCATGAAGGTAAGGAAGTGGAGCCAGATCAGGTTTGAATACTAGCTCTACCACTTATTAACTGGCAAGTCATTTCACCTCACTGTGCCTCAGTTTCCTCCTGTGCCAAATGGGTATAATGATAAAACTTACCTCATGGAATTATATCTTTATTAAAAGAATAAATATAGACAAAGCACCTAGAGTACATGATAGATAAAACACTACGTGCATCAGGAATTATCACTGAGTCCCTTCATAAAAACAAAGAATAGATAAGAAAGTTACTCGGTAAGGACAACAAAAAAGATATTTTGAATGAATGTTGTATAGAAGAAATCATTGTGCATTCGTGTGAATGAAGCAAAGAAAACTAGATTCAAATCATTTACTCGGTCTGAAACTTAGTTTGCAAATCTGCAAAATAATAATAATTAGATCTAATTAAAATGGTGCTGTGAGTACTAATTTAAATTATGTATGTAAAGGACCTAGTATAGTACCTGGCACAGAGGAAGTACCTAATAGAGATCAGTTTCCTGTCAAGATAAAACAATGGGATGATTTGCTTTTCATCAGTACAGGTAATTTCTCATCTGTAAATTGGAGAAAATATGTCTTAAGAGTTTTATAATTGAGTGAGATGATAAACCCAAATTAGTTAACCTAGCCTCTGGTATATAATAAGAACTCAGTGAAAATTAGTTATTGTTTCTCCTCTTCCATATCCTCTTCCTCTTCTTCCTCTTCTTCCTCCTCCTCTTTCTTTCTCTATTTTTTCTTCCCTTTCTCTTTGTCCTTCTCCTTTTCCTTTTTTTTAATTAGCTACAATTTCAGGAGATTTGAGGGATCACCTTTACTCCTTTACTGAAAGCTTGAGAAAGGCCCTTAATGTCAAAGTATCTCTATCATCTTGTCTGATTGTCTCCTTGACTGGCTATCATGTATCTCTCTGTCCATGCATATGTCCATGCCTGTTTAACAGATTGATAGTATTTCCGCAGAAGAATTGACTTCTTTGCTACCTTTGTTGATATATTATCTACTTTGACTCAAATGGTCACATGTTCTTCTCTTGTGCACACACTCTGGAGCCATGCAGACTAGTCTATTTAACAAATATAAAAGATAATGAGCTTCTCAGGAATTTTCCAACAATATTCCAGCTTGGTTATTAATT
>NW_012135747.1:4856562-4858157 GCF_000956105.1 Propithecus coquereli
TCTAGTAGACCTTGTGGCCTTCTAGATCCTTGAGTCCAGCCTTTTGACTGAATCCAAATTTTACAGAGTAAATCCTTTTAATAAAATCTATATGGATTTAATTAGACCTTATCAGGGATGGTGAGTGTGTGAAACTGAGAAACATAAACAGAAAACAGACTTCAGCCTCCAAATAAATATATTTTTTTACATATTTAAAGTAGTATAATGTTAAATGAGAAAAGGAAGACTGAATACTTAATAATTCAAAATGAAGTTAAAATAGTTTCATATACACACCCATACACAAGCATAGATGTATACATACATATGCATACATGTGCATAGATGTGTATATACGCATGCATGCATATATGTCCACACACGCACATGCAGATTTTTGTTTGCATGGCTTGTGACATCTTATAATGCTTGGTCCATGTCCTTCTCAAAGCCACAGTTAACTGAATTCAATATAGATATCAAGTATTATTTTATTTAATAAAGGGATTTGTTCTGTGAAGTTTAGATTCTGTCGAGGGGCTGCACTTGCTGATCTGGGGGGCCACATGTGCCTTGAGGCCACGGGTTCCCCACCTGAGATGCTTTCTCTGTTCAGGTAGATAACTTGTATGTATGATGAAAGTGAAGAACACGAGTCAAAATCAGTAATTTGGAAATTATGTGATGTGGTTGCTTTCTAGCTTTTTATTCCAGTGATTGTCAGAGGAAAAAAAACATTTAGTTCCCTTGATATTCAAATTTTACAAAATCAAACAATATTGATCCCTGTGCAATATTGGTACCTTGACACTTTTCAAAAAAAAATGCACTTTAAGTTGTCATAAGCCATACAAACGGAAATTGTGTGTGTGTAGACACATATGCATACATGCATGTATACATATGCTTCTATGCATGTGTATGTGTGCATATATATAACTTTTAACTTCATTTTGAATTATTAAACATTCAGTCTTCCTTTTCTCACTTAACAGTATACTACTTTAAATATGGAAAAAAATATTTGTAGGCTGAAGTCTGTCTTCTGTTTACTTTTATTAGTTTTACACACTTACCATCCTTGATAAGGTCTAATAAATCCATATAAATTTTATTGTGTTTTCCAAAGCTAAACTTTCAAAAACTTTTTGCTAGAAGTCCAGCCTCTATGTAGCTGTAAAAATATATTACTGTTAATTATCCCTCCAAAATATGATTTCCTCCAGATGTATTAAATTAAGTTTGTATTCTTCTCTGTTTGGTATTATGATTCAAATTCACAAACTTTATATATTTTACAGATATATCAATCAGGCAAGAATTATTTAGAATCTACAATTTACAATTGAAAGTCTGAATTATTATACAAAATGTGGAATAGCGTTGCAAATCTAAACTATTTGTCCTCATTTCATGCACAATTCCACATTAGAAAAAATAAATCTGAAAAAGCTGAGCATGCCCCTTTTTGTATCCCTTACTGCTATCTGTTTGCAGGCATATCTTCAAAAGCTTTTTTTAAAATATCACCTTTACTGGTTCAACTAGAAAGCCTTTTAAATACATTGCATTTTTGTGTGCCAAAGCACACAGGCTTTAATTTCTCAGTGACC
>NW_012135747.1:4858590-4859200 GCF_000956105.1 Propithecus coquereli
AACAAGCTTGATTCTAAAGCAGGGGAATTCATTAAAAATTATAGAAATTTGGTATTCAAAGCTACAGACTATTCAAAGTTCATGAAATAAAGTTTGCATTTCAAGATCAGGTTCATGAAACATTGCTATTAGCAAATACAGCTGATTAAAGAAAAGTAGGTGTGAATGGAATGCATTTCTGGAGTCAGTGGGCAGTATTTTTCTCGATCTTGGGTGTTAAGGTTTAGGATAAAGAAGATGAATAGGTAACAAAAGAATCTGAAAGACATTCCCATAATATATCATTTAATTAAAATTCGGTTCCAATCATTCTTACATCTATACTACAAGCACTTATCCTGAAGTTGCATCTTTTACCTGTAAGGAAACCAAAGTGTGTTTAGTTAGTTCAAATCCACTGCTAAGATTGGAGCCCTTCTCTCTGCCAGGCATAGCAGACCATCTGGGGGATGACTATAAAAACGACTATATGGTAACTCCCTTAAGATGCTCAAATATATACAAAATTAAGGAACATAAAATATATCTATGTAAAAAAAAGACTCCAGAACAGTGTAATAAACTATGCAATAGCGATACGCACAAATGCACATAGTTTAATAGGTAAGAA
>NW_012135747.1:4862840-4864893 GCF_000956105.1 Propithecus coquereli
CATCCAGGTTTAACAGCACTTGAAGGAACCTTAGAAGTAATCTATTTATGTTGTATAATAACTATCTCTAATTCATTTTACAAATAACGAAATAGGTCTTGGGTTTTTAATGACTTGTCCTGGTTCACAAAGACATCTGTCGGCAGAGCCAGGACCAGAATCTAGGTCTCACGTTCTCCATTGCTACTGAAAATAAACCCTACAACCTCCCATTGAGATTGGTGGCAGGATGACAAGAGCTGATATTAGTGTACCCAGCTGGGATGGTTGCTACAAATATCAAAAACTAAGGCATAGTTTTAATTGGGAGATGTGGGGAAACATTGACTAGAACACAGTACGAGTTGATAATAGTGATGATTTAATGATTCCAGATTCTTAAGAATACCTGGCCAGAACACACACTGCAGCCTGAAAAATGAGGAGCTAACATAAGGCAATAGGAAAGCTAGTGGACCCCAAAATAGGAGACCTAGGTGTAGTCTGGATGTTAATCTCTTTGAGTCTGTTTCTTCATCTATTAATATCTATAAACCAAGGTTTGGATAAAATGAACTTCATGGTTCCTTCCAACTCAGAATTTCTAACCATATTCTCTTTTGTTTTACATTTGCCTTTATTATTTCTATTCAAACTACTCCTTCCTGTGCCAACTGGCAAATTATATTATGCCATAGAAGGCTGTTTTTTGTTGTTGTTGTTTTGATTTGTTAAGAGGGTGCTTCTTCAATTTGATTTAAACAATTTGCATCACTGAGAATGAGATCAGATGCTTTAGTAGTTACCTGCTAATTGCAAATCTAAAAAAAATTGTGATACATATATATCAAAATGGTGGAAAATATATTGTTCATGATTTTAAGATTGCTTCAAATAGTTCCATATTATTCAAAGGGAAAATTGAAAGACTTCAAAACTTAATGGAAAAGACTGTTTAGAAAAAAGAATTAGCTAAATTATTATCAATCCTTAGAAGAGAGGGGATTAATTGTTTCTATCATGTGCTAAACAATCTGAACTGCAGAACTTCAAAGCCAGAGGTGAAAAGAGAGGCTACGAAAGTGAGCAAGATGTATTTGACAGTTATAGGTTGGTGCCAAATTTCCCATTAGGCAAAGTGCAGCTGAAGGGAAAAAGCAGAGCTGATGCTGATGTTTGTGAGTTTAGTTGGAAGCCAGGGAGAAAAAGCACAGAAGGAAAAGGGAGAGAAGAAAAAAATCAAGGAGCTAAAGATTCTAGGACAGCAAAGTGCTGGCATCAAAATCCATGGATAAAGGCAAAAATGAAAGCAGATGTGAAAAAAGGCACAAGATAGTATGGATAACATTTGCAAAAGTAGTCATTTCAGCCCATGACTCATGTTGAATTTATGCCTGTTGTTGCATAATATGAGGGAATACTAGCTAAAGTCACAGGATAAAAGCTGTGAGGCTTTTTTTGTTTGTTTTGTGTGAGTGTATGTTTTCCCTAGCAAAATCAATGCAATTGCACATTTTCCCTGTTTGATTACTAAAGTCTAAATGATATTAATATCAAATCAATAACCATTAGTAATAAATTTTAAATACTGACTTTTTGTGTTTTCATCTATTTCAGGGTTTCTCATTCTTGGCAATATTGACGTTTGGGGGGTGGATAATTCTTTGCTGTGGCAGGCTGTCCTGTGCATTGTAGAATTTTTTAACAGCATTCCCAGACTCCACCTACTCTGTGATGCTGGTGGCCCATTCCCTAACCTGGCAGTTCACTCATGTCCTAGCTACTGGGAGTGTTGACTGCTAACATCTCATAGCCGCTCCCTTCTCTGGGTAATTGTCGTCAGCCAAACAGGGGTCACCATGTCTGGGTGGTTAAGCACCACTACCCCTGCAGGACCTGGTAGTCTATAGCTAGTAACTGATGGAGAGGAAAATACAAAGCTCAGCCTCCTTGCCTCAAGATGGAACCAACTCAGCTGTGCAGTTTCACAGTCCCATCCGAGATTAGGCCAAAGCTAGTCTCTGGCTGAGATTAATTATGTTCTTATTTAGCTCCAGCCTCTGCACTTCCCCCC
>NW_012135747.1:4865219-4867479 GCF_000956105.1 Propithecus coquereli
GAGAGGGAGAGAGAAATTTGCAGGTTCAGAACAGACAGATCTGCTGAAAACTTTTTTTTTGGTTAACATTTTTTATTTATGTACTTTTTAAGATGATAGTAAATGTTCAGGTAAAGAACAATAGGCAGCCAGGATAGAATGAACTTAAGAAAAATCAAGACTACAACTGAGGGAATAAAATCTTAAATGAGTGAGAGGGAACAAGATTAGGAGAACAGGTAGAAAGATTAGGTTCAGGGGGAAAAAAAAAGCTCTTCTTCTGAGACAGGATAAAGTTGAATTAAGATATAATCACATTTAGAGACAAACAAATGGAAAGTTGAAGAATTTCTTGCGGGGGGATACCACATTTGGTAAAATGAGAAAAGGAGTTTTCTGTTAAGATTATAATTTGAGTACTCTATCCAAGTTTTATTTTAGCAACACAACAAAATGAAGAAGTCCACATCTTCAATCACTTTTTAAGATTACTTAGAAGAGAAAATAACCAATGTTAACGGCAATGATTGGAAATAGTGAACAGAGATGCTGTATGCTAGACATTATTCTACCAGGGCCAAATTCCAGCACATTGTCTGGACCATGGAACCTGACTCAGCTTCAGTTTATCCTCCAATCACATGGAAATGAAGCCAATTTGGCCTTCCAAGTGCTATCCTCTCTCAAATAAAGAGGAGATTATATAAAAATGTAATTGGAAAATGATAACAAAACACAAAGAGACTAAGTAATTAAACATACTGTTGCAGTTCGGTTCTCATAGCCACCTTGACTTATAAGTGTCCTAACTTAGGAATAGAATAAAAAGTGTAACTCTAAAAAGATTAAATGTGCCTGGGTTACCTGAAGGCATTCCCATAAATTCTTTATCAATTGCTCATCTAATGTCCTTATCCCCTGTGCCCAGTGGGAAAACTGTTGTACTTTGGGAAAACAGGCATGCCATAAAGAAATAAATAGTGTTATATTCCATCCTGAAGGCATTCCCATAAATTCTTTATCAATTGCTCATCTAGTGTCCTTATCCCCTGTGCCCAGTGGGAAAACTGTTGTACTTTGGGAAAACAGGCATGCCATAAAGAAATAAATAGTGTTATATTCCATCCTGTATATATTAATATTAATATAAAAAAGTTCAGGAAAAAAACAAATAAAATGGTTTTAAACCCTTAAAATTATTCTTTCCCCAAATGTCATGCTTTTAGGTCAGCAATTTTTTTGCACTGCTTAAAATTGATTAATTATATAACCACTACGTTTAGTGAATTTCTTTTAATGTGTTTAATTGTGCTCTCTTACCCTGAGGCAGATGTGCCAAAGCCACAATTTTAAAAATTGGATAAATAAATAAAGCTAATCAGTTGAGGGGGGATAGATCAGTAAAATTGAAAATTTGCCAAGCAACTGCAACTCAGCTTTAGCAGAAATCAAGGAGCAGTGTTTATTTAATTAGGAATGATAGGGAACAGCAACAATACAGCCATTGACCAAAAGAGCCACTAGGACCTGTAGAACTCAGGCAATTGAGCACATGCAGAACAACTTAGGAAGTTAATGTGCTTGCCACGTTAAGGTATGTGGGGAATTAGCTAATGAGCTTTCTGAACCTACTGCAATCATTAGTAGGCATCAAGAAAATTTGAAAAACTAAAAAAAAGAGAAAGATTTGGAAAATTAACTGAAATTTTACAGAGAAAAAGGAGGAGAGGGAGATGTAGGCAATGGAAGGGGGAGAAATGAAAGAAACGAAGAAGGGGAGAGGAGGGAAGAGAAAGGCAATGAGGAAGAAAAGGAAGAAAACGGAAAGAGAAAGAAGACGCTTTGCCAGTACATTTAACTCTATCAAGTGGTGTTTTTTTTTGTTTGTTTTGTTTTGTTTGTTTGTAATACTAGATAGGGGGCATATTAAAATAATCAGACCTTAGTAATTCAAAGAACGTATTTTAAAAACAAAAAGAATATGTGTAGAGGATGTTTTTGGTTTTCATTTTTTATGTTTGTATTGCATTGCAGTAGAGTGACTAAGAAATTTTGTTGGTATCTGATATTGCATTGAATTCGATTTTCTTGAGAATGCTGATTGTGCTATGCATCCAGGTTTAACAGCACTTGAAGGAACCTTAGAAGTAATCTATTTCTGTTGTATAATAACTATCTCTAATTCATTTTACAAATAACGAAATAGGTCTTGGGTTTTTAATGACTTGTCCTGGTTCACAAAGACATCTGTCGGCAGAGCCAGGACCAGAATCTAGGTCTC
>NW_012135747.1:4870429-4884511 GCF_000956105.1 Propithecus coquereli
GGAAAATCGACGTTCTCTCATGAAAGTTTTAGGAGCCTCATTTATACTTTCAACCAGATGTAGAGTTCAAGCCCATTCCTCTTCAACACAGAGATGAATTATTTTTAGTCTCGTCACAAGTTCTGCATCACATAGCATTGAAAGCATACCTTTATTTGAAAAGAAAGTTTAAGAAAGTTTTTTTATCAGTCAAAAACAATGAATCAGTCAACTTAGGCTAGGCTACACTGTGATAACAAATGGCTACCAATTCAGGGACTTAAAACAATAAAGTTCTTATTTTTGCTCACATACAAGTTTGATACATTTTTCCTCAGGGATCAGGGCTTATATACTTTCTAGAATCTTGTTAATGAGGTCTCTATCATCTCTGTGCAAGGAAAGAGAAGGGAAGAAATGTTGATCACTGGCTGATAAATACCTTCCCAGAGGGAAATAAACTGTTATATGTAAGATACTTAACATCGTGTCTAGCATGTAGCTGGTGCTCATTAAATATTAGCTAGTAGCAATAGTAGCAGTAGCAGTAGTAGAGTAATGGTAGTAGTAATAGTGTCAGCTAACATGGGATAAATGTTAACTTTACCATAAAGTGATATTGTTCACTGATATATTTCATCTAATTATTATAAAAATTATTTCAAATTAAATTTAAAGGTAGAAAGGTGGGAAAATGCTCTACCTTTAGTAGGATCATTCCTCTGCCTATCATAAAACTGCTTATCGTCCATCCCTGTTTTAGCGGCAACACTTGATATAGGCTCTGAGGAAGAATAATCATCTTTGCTTCTGTACCAAGATTACCATTTGTTTTACCCATGGCTGATGAGAAATGGAAAGAAAGTCTTAGGTTGTTGTTAACTGGACTCGGCGCAAGGTAAAAGCTCCTCAGAGAGACAGTTGAACTTTAGTTGTTGCCAATGCAAATGCAGACATTTAGCCCTGAGATTTGAAGATGGGAATAGATATATTTTTATTAAATATTAGAGTGTTTATATAAATGTCACATTATCAGAATTATTCAATTACTATATAGAGTAGAACTTCAGCCACCCAGAAATTCAGGAAAGTCATTTTTGGCAAGACTAGCACTTCTGATAGCATGTATTTCTAAGATGTTGGGCAGGGTATAATAGCCCAATATTTTACAGAAATGTTTAACAGTGCAGAATTAATAAATAAGTGTTGTAGACAACAGATGCCAAATATTTCCAGCAAGGGAAGTACTTCGATTTGAATAGTCTAAAGAATTTCACAGAAAATTTGAGCTCAATAATAAAGAATTGGAAGAATTTGGTAAGATGGAGAGAGAAAAAGTCTATGCAACTGACTGAAAATACAAATTGTCTTAAAATACAAGATAATGTTTTAAATGGCAAATTAGAAAAGGCTTGTTTGGATTAGGAAATAGCGTAAGTGTAGACTGACATAATAACTAACACTTTGTCAGCATAGGTGTGTGTACGCATGCGCGTTCGTGAGAGTGCGAGTGAGTGAGAGCGAGAGACTGACAGAGACGGAGAGCATGAGTGGTATCACTAGGTTTCACTAAACTAAAAAGTTCTGTGATTCAATTTAAAGTTAAAGGAATGAGAGTGGTATATATGTGTGCGTGCACGTGAATATAGTTTACATACGTAAACCATAAATAGTGTATGTGTAAGCCTGTGTGTACATGAAATTGAGTGCTGATTAATGCTAGGCGCTATTCTAAATATTTAAAATGCATTTGCTTTCTTTATCCTTACCAACAGAAGCTCTGTGAGATAGCTATCATTATTATTATTTGAGAGATATGAAAATTTAAATTTAAAGAGGTTGAGCAACTTATATAAGATCACAAAGCTTAAGAGGCAGAGCCATGTTTTAAACCCAGTCCCCTGATTCTAAAGTAGGTACACTTAATGCTAAATTACCCAGCAGGGGGGCACAGAAACTTTAGTGAAAATACATCTTAAAAGGGAGATAAATGTCATTAAATGTATTTTGTACATCTCTTTATAACAATAAAAAATTGAACAGAGCCAGTGTCCATATTGTTCCCTTTGAGCAGATGACTCACCTCTCTAGGAGAGGGTTCTTATTCTTCACTTCTGTGATAATCATAATAAGAGTAGTGATAACAACAATGACAACTAGCATTTACGGAGCTCTAATAATAACTAGAAGGGGTTTTACATCCCTCGAATATATTAATTATTTTAATCTTCATATCAGTGAGGAAAGTCTATTATTATCCCCATTTTATAGATGAAACTAAAGCTCAGAGAGCTTAGCTACAAGGAAGGAAATGCGTCTCTTTTCTCCACCTTCTCTATCTCCAACCTCCATCTCCCTCTTATCCTGGAGGGGCTCTGCCATTTCTAACATTCTGAGTATAAATTTCTGGGTTATACTCAGAAACGGTGTCTTTTGGGTCACAGAGATGAGACTCTCTGCCTATTCACACAAATGCTGTCTCACATTCCCAACATTATATTCTGAAATAGACGACCCTATTCAGATACACCAGAATCATCCTAACGGTAATTCACACTCACTCCTTCCTGGAGTGGAACTTAAAACACAGCATTTTTAGAGCTCAAAAGTATTAAACCTATCATCCATTAGTTATCAATCAAGTTTGTCCAAGGAAAGGCCATTATCCTAAGGCATTTTACACATAGCCATTAAAGTAAAATTAAAACTAACGTGTTGATGCATGTTTTAGTGCTAGAATTTGCCTAAAGGCATGACTGATTATTTATGATCATGACAAAGTCAAGTCATTTTTCACAATTGAGCCAACGATAGCTTTTGAACTTTTGGTCACTTCTATGCTCATGTCTTCTCTACATTTCGCTATATATATTTTCCCTGTTATTACTATGCCTCTTTGACCTTGATTTGGTCTCTTTTGTGTTTTAAGCAATTACTGGAGTCTATGAAACAAGCCTCCCCTTTGTACCATTTAATTTAATTAGACCTCTCATTTGAGCTCTTGCTGAGTCAATATTTAGTTCCTTGTCTATATCCCTGGAACAACCTGAAACATTCCATATGTTAGCTAAATGCCTTAATATGCATGGACATATGAGCCAAATGCCTTGGTTTTCATTCTCACTCCCTGTACAATATCCAGGGGATGCTGCTACAAAATCTTCCACTTTGCCTTCCACTTTAATTGTGCTCCTCCATGGTTTACACAGTAATTCTTTTTTCTGGATGATAAATTATGCTGGAACAGAAGGAAGAGAAATCCTCAGCATTGTCTCACTAATTTTGTTTGTAGAGCTGTTTTTCTAATGTAGCATTTTAAAATAGCCCCATTATACATCTGCTCCTCCACCTGGGAGCACTAGCCATGCCAGGTGCAATGCCATGGATGGCATAATTTTGCCTAATGGCATTAAGTGCCTCTGAATACGCTGAAAATAAAGGGAAAAGTGACAAACAGATCTGCAGAGCAACCCCAGCTTCTTTCTGTCTGGAGGGGTTGGTACAAATATTGGGACTATTCGTGGTCTGTGCTGCGAAGGGTGATTTGAAAGCTGACAAAAATTGTCTGCTAATTCATACAAAATGACTTAAGAATCTGCCCTTGCCAACCTTTCAGACTCCAAAGGGCTTCTCAAGAAAAAAGGATTTGTTTTAGCAACAATCCCTGGGGACATTTATATAAGAGGTATTTACCTGTGTATAAAAATGCATACATAGGGGGATGGGTACACTTATAAATTTGACTCAAATGGTACAAAAGCAATTTGTATAACCAAACTGTTTGTACCCCCATAATATTCTGAAATAAAACAAAATTTAAAAATAAAAATAAAAATGCATACATACATAAATTATTGTTCTAAAAAAGGTAAATTTTTGCTAGGTTTTCCAATTTAAAAGTTATAATAATGTCAGAATAGCTAACTTGCTAAGCCCTGGTATATATAAGGTGCTAAGCTTTATATATATCATCTCCTTTAGTTGTTATCTACCTAGTGTGTAAGTATTTTCATCTCCCTTTCATAAATGATGGGCCTATGATTCATGAAAGTTTAATAACTTGCCCATGTTCACATACTTATTCTGAGATGAAACCAGGGAAGAACTCAATTCTTACTGACTCCAAACCTCACCCATATGCTTTGTATTGAAATTGAATCATAAAGTAAGGACCTGTCCATGATGTTTACACACTCCCCAATCTCTAGTATTGTCCATGTTCAGCACTTGTACCCAAGGCCACATCAGAAGAACAAGGACAAGTGGTTTGAGGAGAAGGAAAGAGGAGTTTATTCATTTGCAGGCAAATGAGGGGAGGGGGATGGAGACTACTGTCTATAATGCCATCATCCTACTAATAAGCAGAAATACAGAGCTTTTAAAGGGGTGCCATTTAGCTTCGGGCAATTGCTATTCAATTGTAGTCTGTCACAACTTCACAAATTAAAACCTGAGGCAAAAGCTAAGTGGCTGGTCCCCGAGGCGATACAATGAGTATGTTGTGGAACCAAGATTTAAATCTAGGTCTTCTTAATCCAGGACTTGCACTTCTAACGAGAACATTTTACTGTATCACAAACCTAAATATTCTTTAAGTATAAATAAGTAGTGGATTTTAGCTTAGCCATATAAAATTCCTCTATGCTAAATATCCTTTCAGTTTTTATTCTCTCACCCAAATCCCATTTTGCACTTCTCCCCATAAGAAGTTCAGAAGACATATTGGTAAAGAGAAAGAAGAGAGGCAATGAAAATAAATTTGTATAGATGCTTCTCCAATTTTTCGGCCAGTAGCAATATCCTTGCTATCATCCCTAAGCACTAATGTATCTCCAACTGTCCTCCATACCACAGGAGAGACTATCCTACAACTAACCCTAAATTGCATTTTATGATTTTCAGATAAGCCTGTTTTAATGAAAAATGAACAAATGAATACAAAGTTCTTCTCTGAAATGTACTCGTTTGATACTTTAAAGATTCACTTATGTCAAATATACGTCATCTAAACAACAAACAAAACAAAGCAGGTGGTAAGGGCCTGGGGCAGGAAATTACATGAGATGAATATTCTCTGTTAAAATTAAGTGATCCAGAAACACCAGTTCTAGAAATAAGACTTACACGAAAGTTGAGCCTTTCCAAAATGCCACTTTTACCCACTTTCCTTCTCTCCATTGCTGAAAGTTGTGAACTTCTTTTAAAGATTTTAGGACTGTGTATTTGATTAAGTTTCCAGTGGGTGGAGGATACCTTCTGAGACCAACTACAATCACATTTGGAAAGGAAAGATTAGATGAATTTAATAAAGACATGAAACGTAAAATGGGATGGTGAGATAGTCATTGGGACATTTGAAATAATAGAGGAACTAACAAGAATAACATTCTGAACTTGTAACTGAGCATGGAGTTTATACTTGAATAAAGCCTAGTCCCCTTCTCCATAAAAACCTATATCCCAGCTCTCTGGAATTATTTCTAGCAAATTTAATTTCCCTTGTTCATCTGAAGGGAAAGATGCAGTCTCTGACTTTATTTTCTGTATGGGAAAGACCTGGGTAGCTTAAATGCTCCAGGAATCCTGACTTGGAATATTGAATACATTTTATTATTCCACATACCATTATGCATGTTGTGAGGGAGATGATTGTGTGTAGTAAGATAAGCACTGACATTACAGTCAGGTAGACCTGGGTTTTGAGTTTTCCCTGGATTTGGGAGCCAGTATTGTACCATGGTTAAGGACATGGACCATGGACCCAGTCTTCCTGGGTACACATCCTATTATTATTACAAATTTTGTGACCATGGATCTCTATGTTTCATCTGTAAAACAGAGACCTATGGTATAGACTTCCTATGACAATTAAATAATTAAAATACAAGCAAAACTCTTTAATAATGCTTAGTACATAATAAGCACCATTTGATGTGCATTTAAGCTATGAAAATATTAGTTAGACAGTTTGACTAGATTTGTGGTCTTGAAAAAGATCATTAACCTCCTTTTCCTCATCTGTAAAATGGGAATTTCAATTTCACATACCCTTAAAATTTGTTTGGTTTGCTTTCAGGATTAAATATGATGATGTAAGGCATTGTAAGAATCAGTAAATACTAATTATTATTCTGGGGTTCTGGATCACTATAACTTAAATACTTTATATACAACTTGAGTTAAACAAGAACGTTTAAATGGACAGGCTGAGGAGAAAGCATACCACCATGTAAAATATGTTTTCTTTTGTGAAAAGCATTGCAAGTTTCACAAACTGATTTATGAATAGGCTATAATACCAACATTTGAATGAGAATCTGGGAAGGCCAGCATTTTGCTGTATATAAGATTGAAATGCTTAGAGTATGGATGGCCCTTAAATCAGAAAATATTTTGTTTCACTGCAGGGATAGAAGCCTATGCATCTAAATTCTACTTTTGCTAAAACCACAAGTGTGCACAGTCACAGATCTCTAAGTAAAATGAATTCACATACCTTTTTAATATAAATATTTTAACACTTTTCCATTTGTACCAAATCTCACCTAGTCTCCTTTCAATTGATATGAGAAGTTCTCAGTATAGGTTGCATAACATTATCCATAATAACATCAGAGTGAATAGTAGCCATCAATATGTAATGCATAGTAAAGTGATGTATTTCCCCAGTTTTCTGTTATGTTAGAGTGAGAGCTAAAAATGCCTATGTGGATCGTCAATGCTGGGGCTAGATGTCATCAAATATTATACCCCCTCTCAATAACTAGCAGTGAATTTCTCAATTACTATAAAATAAAATTGAATAGTATTTTTTTTTTTTTTTTTTTTTTTTTTTTTGAGACAGAGTCTCTGTTGCCCAGGCTAGAGTGCCTTGGTGTCAGCCTAGCTCACAGCAACCTCAGACTCCTGGGCTTAAGCGATCCTCCTGCCTCAGCTTCCTGGGTAGCTGGGACTACAGACACGTGCCACCATGCTCGGCTAATTTTTTCTATTTTTAGTTGTTTGGATAATTTCTTTCTATTTATAGTAGAGAAGAGGCCTCGCTCTTGCTCAGGCTGGTCTCAAACTACTGAGCTCAAGCAATCCTCCATCCTCGGCCTCCCAGAGTGCTAGGATTACAGGCATGAGCCACCGCACCTGGCCAGAATAGTACTTTTAAAATTTCTTTTGGTTTAGAAATACAAGGAGTCGGTATATTCCACATTGAAAAGTGCTGTCCATCTGGATTTTTATACAATGACGACTTAGGGCCCTCCTTGGTTATAGATTCCAAAATTCTCTTTATGTGTTAAGGTGAATACTGAGTTCTAGAAATTTAATGTAAAATGATAAATTAGAATTGATTTTGGTTGGGATATTTTGTTAATTTTTTATTTTATCAGTAGGTACTCAAATGCATTGATTTGAACATGAAAAACCCATTTAATTCCATTTAACTTAATTTTCTATTAATAATACACAATTCCTTCCAGGATATTTCATTTTGTCCCTTTATTAATCAAGATTAAAAGATTTGGTGTTCAGATTACTTTTGTCTAAAATACCACCACACTATATTTTGTTGCAAATAATCTTGCTAAAGCAAAAAGGAACCTATAGTTATGCAGTTCATCAAATAATCACACCCTAGTGTATTATTTATATTGTGAAAACTGCTATTATGCAGTTTTAGAAACAAATGTATATGTAGGTTGGTGATATTTTACGTGTTCACTGAGAGTTTAGAAGGATTACCCCAGGGAGGCTAGCATTAAGGGCTAGGGCAAACTCACAAAATTGTACTAGGCTGGGACATAGTTAATTCGTAGGAAATGCCAAGGACAGGAGAAAATATTACTATAGGTATATGTCTGCAAAATCTCCATTAAATCAAAAGAACATTCATCATGAGTGGGTAGGCAGATAATTTGCATATATCAAAGAAGCATGATAACTTAAGGAAAGGACTCTAGACACTGATATGATGATCTGCCATGATTTTAAAGGGTCTGTGGAAGACCTGGAGCAAAAGGTAGCAATTAAGACTCTTAACATTGTAGAACTGGGTAGGACCTTATAAACCATTCAGTGTAACCTACATACTGTACAAACAAACAAATTTGAGCTCAGAGATGTTAAGTAACTAGAAAAAAATTATTCAGTAGCCAAAGTGTACATTGACTATTTAGTCTATTTAGTCAAAAGCTCTTTCTGCTATCCTATGCTGTCTTCCAGTTACAGATTAGAAGTTAGAACACAATTATGAGGGATCTAACAAGCCAACTTAGTAACATGGCTGGCAGGGAGGGGAACTCAATGTTAAGTTGTTGAGCTACCTGCCAAAGATTCCTTATAGGCCCTTGTCTCTGGCAGAGATTGGTTCCAGATTCCGGAGTGAGGTAGACCTCTAAGGTGTGGATAAATTGGCACAAACACAAAGGTTAAATAAATTCAGGGCTGGGATCCAGCAAAAACATTAGATGAAAGTCTTTGAAAAGTTCATAGATGAGAAAGGTTATAAATCAGACTTCCTTCTGTCAAGCCTCTACCAACTCCTTGAAGCCTCCAATCATCTTACCATATGCTTAGTTCCAATAAATAATCTCAAGGTTATAGATGTGACAAGTTGATTTTTGACATTGAGCCATGTTTTGCATCATTTCTCTGACATAGGAGACAGAACTTAAATTCTGCTAGGGAGAGAAGAAGTAATTATGTGTTATCTTCTTGGTACCATTAGGTCAAATTCAGACTTAGCCCTGTAGCTTTAGTTTCAGATAGTTTATAAAGTATGTTTAAGTATCAAAGTCAGGAAAGTGGAACAAAACATTCAGATTCCAGATTCAATGGAATCAAATACTCCAGAATAAAATATTCACCTCATTCAGAGGGTGATTTATTTTCTAAACTTACCACAGGAATAACTATGTTCCCTGAACTCCAGTATTCTTACTTAGATGGCCCATGGCCACTGTTTTCCTTAAAAATCTTTAAAAATCACTTGATAAAATATTTGAATCAATAGCCTCTCTCCTTTTAAATGTTCTTAGTTTTCATCAAGGCAACATGAAAAAAGTCCATAATGTATTTTTTTTTTCGAATATAGGATAGTAAATCTGAACCTGCTTTGATTAAGCTGGCATTTCTCTTTCACTCTTTGTTTTGGTTATTTTAGCATGCCAAACATGATTACAAAGTATCATGATTTATCAGATCCACAGAATCAAAGAAAATGATAGTCATTTCTCCAGGAGCTTTGAAAAAATGTAATCACCACTTAAACATGAGCCAACAATCAAATAAAATTAGAGTTTTGTTTATCCTACATCTTTAGCTTTATATTTGTTTTCCCAGTGGAGATCACAGGAAATAGCAGTTCACTGTGATAAGTGCTGTAATAGAAGTACAGCATATGTGCGAAATACAACAGGCGGCACAAAGAAATTAGTGATGGTCTCTAACTGAAAGGAGAGAATGGTGTTGGGGAAATCATCACCATCTCACTGGAGAATGACTGGGATAATCAAGCTGAGTCTTAAAGAATAAGTCTGAATTCAAGAAAGAAACTCTTGGACAAGATGTAAACATTCACAAACTCACAGGAGCATAATTTTCTTTTTATAACATGAGAAAGAAACTGTGAGTAACTTGGAGTGGTGGAAAATAAGGTTGGCAAAGTCATTTGAGGCTATGACATGCTTAATACTCTGGAATTTAGTCCATGGTTATTAATGCTACACTGAAGTTTATAAAACAGGAAAGCAATTATCAGAATTATATTTTCTAAATATAATTCTGCGTGAATTAAAGAAAGGGGAACTAAGGGAAGACTCTATCAATGGTTCATGTACAAAGGACATCGACTTGCATTAATGAAGTGGATATAAAGTTGAAGAAGTGGGTTTACAATTAAGAGAAATTTAGAATGAGTGTATCTTGGGGACTGTGAGTAGAATAGACACAGTTTTGGAATATTTAAAAATTTACATATAGTTACATACTATGTACCAGACACTATCACAAGTGCTTAAATGTAGAGATATAAATATATAACTTATGGAATTGTCATGTTAACTTTATTAGATAGACATAACTATCATGCCTGTTTTTCAGATGAGAAAACTGAGACACAGAGAAATTAAATAAATTATCCAGGGTCACTCGGTTAATAAGTATCAGAGATAAGTTTTGAACTTGGGCCATTTGCTTCTGAAGTCTGTGTTTTTAATCATTCTTAACCATTATGCTGATTTGCTAGGCAGAAAGTTTGGATTATATTTGAAATTCTTATAGAACATCTATGTGTAAATTTCTAGGAGGCAATTGGAAATATTATAATGGAATCCAAACAAGCATCTGGGCTGAAGATAGAGATGCGGAATGCCTCAGTGTATGAATGTTAATTGAAGTCATAGATATTGTCCAACAAATGGCACATACTTTTATTGACCCAAATGAGAGAAACAGGGAATTCAAGAGAGATGGCATCAAGTGTCTGTAGATTTAGACCCTTTTATAATGATAATTCAAACAACTACTGTTATTATCATGAATACATTTGGTTTCATGACTTATATATATCTGAAACAATGATTTTACCAAAGTATTTGGGAATACATAGAACATATCTGCACTCTAACTGTATTAATACCAGATACCAAGAGTTAATTTAAAGAAATCAAGCATCTTAATCAACACTTAACTATTATTGAATTTAGATTTGAACAACTTATACAGTATCCCTTCTAAATCCAGGGATAAATTCTCTAACCAAAGCTTTACTGTCGTTACAAGACAACTGGGGATAGTCATTTGTCTTCCCTGGTAGCATTTTGAACAATAAATTGAAAAGCCTGGAGCCAAGATGCATCAGGTATCTGCATAAAGAAGCAGGATTGATATTATTGCTTCCATGCTGTTGTAAAAACCTCGTTATCTAAACTCTTGACTGTCTGTTCCGCAGACCACTTCACTTCTTTGACAGTTCCAATAAAATATGCATTTGTAAAGGCTGAACTATAGTTTGGTTGTATCATTACCCATAAGAGCTCACCTATTGAAGATATCCTTAGACTTCTATATTCAGTGCAAAAGCATTTCCATAAAGTGGAATGGATATTGCACATGATAAAAAAAAAAATACAATGTTGTCTGTCAATTTAAAAAAAAAATAACAAAAAATAAAAAAAGAAGAAAACACACACACAATGGCCTTGAGGTATACCAACCGTTTTGCTGAACTGAAAGAATAACATAATTAAAAATAATAAAATATTGGCACCCACCCTGTTTTATTATCATTTGAGCTGCATTGTCTGTAACATTGCTAAAGGGAGGTTTTTCTTACATGCAACAAAATCTTGAGTAAGATTTTGTAAAAGGAAAAACAAGTATTTTCAATTCACCAAAATTCTAGCACAGGATGTTACCTCTGTCAATTATTCTGCTTAATTCAAATAAATCAACATGCTCAAACATAATAACCAGATATCTTAAAAGAGAGCAAAACAGAAACATGACATGATTATAAGCTGAACTATAAAATAAAGAAAAAAAACAACTGAAAGTTAGTGGAAATTATCTTTATGGCATTGGTAGATCCATTTCTGATAATCTTGAAATAAAAAGATCATATAAAAACATATTTTAGCATCTCCTTGCAAAACAAATTCTTTTTTTTTCCTTTGAACAGTAGATTTTTCAAAGGATTGATGATATGTTCGAAGATATCTTCTTAGGACAAAAGATTAGTATCATAGCCCAAAATTTTCGAGAATTTAACAACCCAAGTATTTTTTTTTTTTTATTCTCCCTCGTCTCCATGGCTGGCAGCTAACCCAAGTATTATATGCATGGTGTTATCTTGAAAGGAATAACTCAAATTTCACTGATTTGTACATCTTGTAATTTCAGCTGCCTATGTGAGTGAGTAGGGGGGATATGGGTGTATGAATTCTGCTTCTCTACTTGCCGGTCTCTTTAGTCTGAGTGTTGCTGTGGTTCTATTAGTGAGATCAACACATCTGCACTAATAGGCACCAGACTATGCTCTAAAAAACTATAGAGCACCCTGAAATGAATAGCCATTTTACATTGGTCTCCAATCAATGATCATCTAAGATGAAAACACCGACCTCCTGGTACCTAAGATCTTTTACTCCCCAGTGAACTCTCCTTTGTTCCTCAATGCAACCAATCCCTCAGTGTTTCATCCTCCCTTTTTTTAGCGACATCTCTGCCCAGGTTTTTGTATTTCTTTCTCAGGGAATTGTTGAACAATACTACATTATTTGATCCATAACTACAATCACTATTTTCCTTGAAATAATAGAAACTCTGCTTCAAAACTCTGGATTCAAGAAATGGAAATAGATGTGAATGGGATGTGTGTGATTCCACAGGTAAAATAGTTTGGGATTCCTATTATGGAGGCAGGATGAACTAGTGGTAGGTGAGCAAATAGCAAATGGAGTAGTTAGTCTTGCTTAAGTAAAGCTATGATCTGGGAGTTTAAATAAGAAACTGATGTCACACTGAGTGTCCATAGTATGTGTACCCATAGTAAGGCATGTTTGTCTGTTTTTGAACATGAATGTGATGCAAAGCAGACAGTCCTGGAGAGAAATAGCTGCCACCAAAATCTCCAAGATGGTTGGAATGTGGAAAACCAGCCAGGAGACTGATGGCATCATCTTCATCTGAACTACTAGGCTGGGAATAAGGAGGTAGGTCGCAATGGATTTGGAAAGAGAAATAATTTTAGTTGCAAGAAATAAAACTTATTATCAATGACTTAAATCACAACAAAATTCCATATTATGGTTGTTCCAAGGTTTATTAATGTCATTAAACTTGGATTCTTTCTGATTTCCTCTGTCATCATTTGTTTCTTACCATTGTGCTTTTTTTTTTAATAATTTCAACATGGATGTAGCAACTCCAAATTTTATGTTTTTACACTAATACTTCTTAAGAAGTAAGAGAGTGAGCATTGTCTTTATATGACTTGCAGAAAGGAACCTTTCCCAGAACAACCCTATCAAACTTTCTCCTACCCAGTTGGTCAGGACTGGGTGACAGGAAACACCCCTGACCAATCAGTTGTAGAGGGTAAAAGACCAATTGTGAGCTATTCCTCAGGCCTGGGTAAGTTTCCGTCTGAATAAAATCAGGGCTTCATTACCAAGGAAGAATGGAAAAATGGCTACTGGATATGTAACTAATAGTATCTGCCATGGAAGATGTCATAGATGATGAATCAAAACGAATTGAATACTTACTAAATGAGAAAGATGGATATTGTTAAAAAATAACTTGGACCTTGAATCTTGGATCTTAGAGGATGGTCATATTATGTTTCATATTAGTCTTATGGGGAACATCTTTAAAGGCAATTAACCTGTTAGCCTCATTCTCTGGTTCCTAAAGGAGACCATCTCAAACTTTTCAATTTTTGTTTTTCTTCTATGATGCACATTCACACGCCAAATATATTTCTTATGAATAGCTTCATTTCACTGAACACTGTATTACTAAGGTGGGCTTCTAGCTTCATTTCTAGGAACTCAGCTTTAGCTCTCTGTCCCTTTCTTTCCTACTCCAGGAACTATATCAGAATGCAAGTGAGTGAAAGGCTTTAATTAGAGGGATAACCTTGAAACAACTCCAATTTATGGGAAAATAGTAAATAATTTTCCAATTTCAGTATTTGAGCTATCATTATTACCATCAAATTATAGCCCCCGTGACACATATCACAAGTAATTGAAATGCATCAGTGTGTCTGGACCCATAGGTTAAAAGCTTTGCTCTAGAGAACGATGATTTTTTTTTTTTTAAAAGTAACCCACAAAACCGGCAAAATTTTTTTTTTTATTTCTGCATATTATGGGAATACAGATGTTTAGGTTACATATGTTGCCCTTGCCTCCCCCTTCCTCCCGAAGTCCGAGTTTCAAGCGTGTCCATCGCTTGGATGGTGCGCATTGCACTCTTTGTGTACGCAAATACCCGTTCCCTCCTCCACCTCAACCCTCCCCCCTGCCCGATATCCAATAGATGTTATTCTTATATGTACACTTATGTGTTGATCAGTTAATACCAATTTGATGGTGAGTACATGTG
>NW_012135747.1:4886857-4887921 GCF_000956105.1 Propithecus coquereli
GTGTTGGGGAGGAATCCATCCTTCTCGATGCTGTGGAATAATTTCTGCAGGATAGGCACCAGTTCTTCTTTGTAGGTGTGGTAAAATTCGGGTGAGAAACCATCCAGTCCGGGACTTTTCTTTTTTGGAGTGTTTTTATTGCTGTTTCAATTTCAGTCCTTGATATTGGTCTGTTCGGGAATTCAATTTCTTCCTCGTTAGCCTAGGGAAGCTGTGGGTTTCTGATAATTTCTCCATTTCCTCCACATTTTCCAGTTTGTGTGCATAAAGTTTTTTGTAATATTCATAAATTGTATCTTCAATCTCCATGGCATCAGTTGTAAATTCTCCTTTTTTCTTCCTGATGGAGCTTATTTGGGATTTTTCTTTTTTGATTTTCATTAGTTTAGCCAAAGGTGTGTCAATTTTGTTTATTTTTTCAAAGAACCAACTTTTTGTTTCATTAATCTTCCGTATAGTGTCCCTGTTATCAATTTCATTTAGTTCTGACTTTATCTTAATAATTTCCCTTCTTCTGCTGGGTTTGGGGTTGGTCTGTTCTTCTTTTTCCAGTTCTTTGAGTCGATTTATTAGGTTGTCTATTTGTGATTTTTTTGACTTTTGGGTATAGGCATTTATGGAAATAAACTTTCCTCTCAGGACTGCTTTGGTGGTGTCCTACAGATTTTGATAACTTGTATCAGCTTTGTCATTTAGTTCAAAGAATCTTTTGATTTCCATCTTTGCTTCCTCATTTATGAAGGAATTGTTCAGCAGCAAGTTGTTTAATTTCCATGACTTTGTGTAGAAATGAGAGTTTCTGTTGGGGTTGATGTCTGTTTTTATTCCCCTGTAATCTGAGAAGATGCATGGTATGATTTCTATATTTTTAAATTTTTTGAGACATGCTTTGTTTCCTAGAAAATGGTCATTCTTAGAGAATTTCCCATGAGCTGATGAGAAGAACGTGTATTCAGTGGTTTTTGGGTAGAATGTCCTGTAAATGTCAGTCAAGCCCATTTGTTCTAGACTTCTGTTTAAGTCTATTATTTCTTTGTTAATTTTCTGTTTGTAGGATCTGTCCT
>NW_012135747.1:4889491-4896904 GCF_000956105.1 Propithecus coquereli
GGGGTATGCTTTCTGTTTGAGTCTTCATACTTCCAGAGTTCTTCTGCTGGTTCCTTCCCATCTGGATCAGTTTTTCCTTCTTGCCTTTAGATTTTCATTTGGATAATGACATGCCCTGTTCAGTCTCTGAGCCAGGTGTGGGTGTTTGTGGGTGAGATTCAACCACACCTTTTATGATGAATCAGTAGATGTAGTAAAAGAGTGTGCAGGATGACCTCCCTGTCAGTTGGTGGCACTTGCAGGGAGGAGTGAGCTGCAGTGCTGTTTTTGGGTCCTGTAGCTAGCTCTTGTTCCTCTAAAGAGGCCCTCTTGTGCCTCGAGTGGTGGGTGGGGCCCTGGGATTTCCAGGTGTGTCCTTATTCTCTATCTCAGTGGGGTAGGACCGGGAGTGAGTCTGGGTGAGGCTGGATTCGGTAAGCCTGCCCTCAGGCACCACAACTGCTGTTAGCAGGGGTCAAAGGTCTGCTCTTTGTTTCTATGCAAAGCTGCCTGGAGGGGCTGAAATGGCTCCACTCAGCTGAAAGTCTGGGCTTGCGGGGTGGGGCTGTCGAAGACACACACTCTGGAGCAGGTCTCGCTGCCCTCCACCCTCCCCCTCTCCATGGCCTCTCCCAGGCCTCTGCCAGCAAGAGGGACCTCAGGCCAATGGATCTCCCCTGGCTTTGACGTGGGCCGGGAGATTCCCTACCCAGGACCGTAGTCTGAGCTGGGTGCACAGCCCTCTTTTGGGAGGAGGGTTGCTGCTCCGGCACACGCTAATCTGCCCCTTAAGGCACACACTCCTCAATAGGCTCTTTCACAGATCTCTCTTCTGTGCCCCAGGGCAGTGCATTCTTGACCTGGGTGTACGGGGTCTGGTCTGCAGGCCTATCCCCTGGGCTCTGGGGACCAATCCCTGACCCTGTCAGTGGGAGGGGTACTGGTCTTGAATCACCTACCGGGTGCCCAAGCTGGATCAATTTCACTCCACCTCGGGATTTGCCCCACTCTCCGGAGTCCCCAGGCAAGCAGCATCTGGGACGGCTGGTGGGTAGGGAGCTCACAGTCTGAGTACCCCTCAGTCTGCTGTAGGGCTCCAAAAGGAAAGGTCCCGTTCCTTCGAGATGCCTCTGTGTGATGGCTAAATTGTCTCTCTGGGCACCTGCGGGTAGGCAGGGGGAAGGAGAGAATGGAGCAATATGGCATCTGCCACTAGGCTCGGGTCTGCGCATGGGGAGGTTCCCCGAGGGGGCTGGGAGCCAGGCGCTGAGTCCACAAGAGGCCACTGCTCACTGGTGGCAGCCGTCTCTGGGCTGGTGTCGGCAGGTCTCTCCAACTGCTCAGGAGCCCACCAACAGTCCAAGATTCAAGGGAGGGGAAAGTTATCTGCTCCACCTACCCTTGTCGCTGGTCTCCAAGCCTCTTGGGACCTTTCTCCTTCCAGTTCTCCTCTGCAACGTCTTCCCGTGGAGTCTCCTGTAGTTTCAGGCACTGTTCCTTCCGACCCTCACCTGATCTATGTTTCTCTGCTTGCTTATTTTTTTCTCTTTGTTCTAAAATTCATCTTTTTTGTAGAGACACTCTGACTGGCGGCTTTTCTCGTCCGCCATCTTGGCTCCTCCGAGAACAATCATTTTTTTGTGCACAGTGTGTTAATGTCATTATATTATTGCATTTCTTGGCCCTATGGATGTTCAAGTTGAATGGTGAGATTAAGAAAGAAGATAAAATCCAGGACATCTAAAGCGAAAAACACACACATAGACACCCCTCCTCCCTCAAACACAATACTCAGTCTATTATTAGGCATGTAACACTCAAAAATTGGGGTCTACTAATATAGGGATTTGGCCAGAAATTCACTTTTTAATCAAAATAGTCAATCTTTCTCTTGAACAGGGGCAATTAAGATGCGGGAGAACTGATGCACAATCACATTTGGCACATGTTTCTGGAAGACAAGAGAGGCTGGGAAGTGCCATTCAGAGAAACTGGGGGAAGACAATCAAAACGGTTCAGTATTCAGGGATGTGTTTTAAAGAAAAAAAGAGAAAAGACTCCCAAACTAGAGAGAAAGAATATCTCAGTGAAAAATCTCAGTGCAAAACATTCAGAGGTAGGATAAAAAGAGTAGGTTGGGATATCTCAGCCAGAGCAAAACAGTTCTAACTGGAAGAAGACTTTTTCACTAAGTTAAAAAACATTTTTTTTCCTCAAGAAAGTAGTAGACCAAGATGGTTGAGAGAATGAAGGCTCTAGAGTTATACAGATTTGGGTTTAATCCCAGCTTCACCTCTTACTGCCCGTGTTATCTTGGGCAAGGCACTGACATTCTCTGAGTCATACTTCTTAGATGCTTTATCTGATAAATGGGAGAAATAATACCAACTTCACAGGGCTGTTACGAGCATTATAGATACTATTCTAAAGCATATGGCCTTGGCACACATTTACAAAATGGGAGCCATTATTACAAATTCGTCTTTCCTCCTCTTTTCACTTTTTGCAATAACAATTGGGAAAGGAATGCTATTGTTTTTAAAACCATCATAATCACAGTAATGATACTAAACCAGTGCATATACAACACACTATGCTATGTACTTAATCTATATTATTACATTCTGTCCTCATGTCAATACCATAATGTGGGTATCATTGATTTTCCATTTTACAGAGGAGGAAACTGAGACTCAAAGAAAGAAAGAATTTGTTTGGATTTATGTCATTTGCCTCCAGAGTCCAAATTCTTAACCCCTCAGCTCTACTTCCTTTGTCCCATCTCCCTACACACACCTACTCACCTACATAGTCACCCACCCAACTCTGTGCATTTCATTCTTTGACTTTATGCAAAGACAAAGTTCACAGTGATTAAAAACCACACATGGTCTCATGCATATCCTGGCTGCTGAATTCCAGTGCCTGGGGATTCATTTAGACGCCTACTGCTTTGGGGTTTAGGGTTGGGGCTTGCTGCCAATAAAATCTCCTGTTTTCCAGGCAGCTGGGAGGGCAAAAACCAGCTGCTCTGAAATGTGTTTGAACCTCATCCCTTCAACTGGAAGACAGCTGTGCTTATCTATAGAAAGACACTGGAAGATTGTTTTGTGTTTTATAAGACACTCTAGGCAGGATGAGAGAGATTTCTGATTTGAAAAGACACTAAATGTAGGAACAGAATTTTTTAGTGTTTCCCCATTGTGGACACTTCTTCAACCTCTGATATTCACTCAGATACAAAGTTTGTGAGTCTTGAATAAATAGAAGACAGTCACTTTAATTGTTTTCCTCAGGGTGGATTTTTCACACCTCACATATTCCATGCCTCACATCTGAGATAACAACCTTGTTGCTTCAGGCTTTTCCTAGAATAATTTCTAAAGCACTGCTCTGTCTTGTTACCTGCTGCTCTTACCTTCCTGTGTTGATAAAGCAATAATGGTATGGGTTAATGCTGCTGCTTATACTACATTTAAATAATCAACAAGGCACATAATTGTAATGCCTCTAGGCCATAGCAGGCATGATGCCAAGGCAGTGCCCAGATCTACCAGTTAAATGAGACTATGGGAAGGACGTGACATTTAAAAATCATGCAAGAGCCTAGAAAACTGGTACCTTTATAATAGATTTTGTTGTTGCAACTGTCTAAAGGTAGTCATCTTTTCAATATAGCTCTTACTTTACAAATAATGGTGAAATTCAGTTTTTAATTTAGGAATAAAGTCAATTATATACTTTATGGGGTCATGTTAAATCATAGTCAAATGTTTAAAGATGCCCCAAAAAACTAGATCACAAAGGAAGTTTCGACATGTTGCAGAATTTCAGATATATTCCAAAAAAAAAAACCTGGAGAAGTTGACATTTTACTTAAAATCGGAGAACCATATTCTGTATATAAGTGTGCACAGTGTATATACACTCAAGTATATAAGAAATAACTTAAAGTTAATTTATGCACCCCCTTGCTTGTGTGGCCCCTATTTTCCCAACCAAACATTGGAATTTTTATAGAGAAGTATAGGTTTGACAGCATCTTAAGGGTCATAAGCATATAAAAGAGTTGAGTGCTAAACAAGCCCATCACTCTACCATATTTTCCTTACTAGAAATAGAGATAAGGAAAACAACTACTTGATTGTGTGTAAACATTTATTTTATTGAATGAGAGCACAGATGCAAGCTTTATTTATTAAACACACAATATTGTAATCACAGATATGAAAAAGTAAGTACTATGAGATTTTAGGAATGAAACCATGACATATTGAAAATGAGTGGATGTGTATGCTCAGGCAAAAATTCCATTTTGCTAGTCACGGTTACTTTTGCTCTAAGACTGTTTTCCTAGTCAAAATGTTTTGACTACTAGTTTTCAGCTAGGGTTAACCAATGGGAGATGATTGGCAGACTAATTGTGGGCAAACAATCATCCACTTTTGGTATTTCATCTGCTTGTCATGGTTTCGTCTTCTCCATTTCCTTCAGCACTAGGAATGGTAACAGTTCGTGCTGATGGTTTGGTGAAAGTTACCTCTCATTTGGCTTCTTAGTTTTTCCATTGCCTGTATAACCAATTCCCTGTATTAAATCCATGTTTGAAACACCTGGAGTAGTTTCTGTTTCTCTTACTGGACCCTGACTGATACACCCTCTAAAAGAATTATGATGAGCAGAGCTGGCCTCACACTATTTGGAGAATTGTGTGAAGTGTGTGTGTGAATGTGCATGTACACATGTGTGTGCACATATGTGTGCATAAAAAGTGTGTTGTAGTTAATGTGAAAGAGTCATAGTACCTGCTCCCTCACCTTTAATTGGCAAGAAATGTTCTTGGGCTGTTTCTGGATTTTCAAACATCTGTAGAATTTGTCCAAAGCATTGTTCCACCCCAAATTCCCAAGTTTGGTGTCATATTATTTGCCAGTTCATATTGTAAACTTGTAAAAAACCATAGCTTCATTTATGTGTGTGTGTATGTCAATACCTAAAAGTTAAGTATGTTATAACTTTTGTCACACAATCTTAATAACCAATACCAAAATGTATTTTTATTGTAATTGCACTGAAAAGAAACTGGAGCTCAGATATGCTAGTTAATTTATTCCTGGGCTGCATATTTAGGATGTGGCAGAGTTGGGATTTGAATATAGGTTGTCTACTACAAAACTGATGTTTTATTCTTGGGCTAAGACATAGTTCTCATTGATATATTAAGTTAAAATTTTTAAGAGAAATATTAATCTAAAAGTGGGAATTTGAGACTTACTGACAAGCATGCCTTTCAAAAGATTTGTGTTGTGAATTTTAAACATAAATAATGAGAAACATCATTTGATCAAGGATTTTTGTTCCATTTCTAGAGACCATAAACCACCTGGTGGTAGATAGAACATGGGTATGAAATGTCTAAAAAATATTAATAGTTTGTGCAAAATATGAGAGAACAATTGAAGTAATATCTTTGAAAATATTTTGCATGTGCATTCTGCACTTAACAGTTGTACAACTTATATAAATAGTAATTCAAATGATATATTTGTATGCCAATATCTCCCATAGCCAGTGTCAAGAAATAAGATGGGTGAAGGAGAACATTGTCTCTATCTACATGAATCTTATTGCCTTATAATCAATCTAATGTTAGATGAAGTATAGATTGCTATAGAACATAAAAAGAGGATCCAACCTAGTCTAGGTATCACGGAACTCTTTCCCAAGAAAGTGATATTAGTGTGATAGTATGGTACTGGTATAAAGATAGGCATACAAATAATACAGACTAGATAGTCTAGAAATAGAGCCAAACATATATGGTAAATTTAATTTTGACAGTGATTCCAAGATAATTTAAAAAGAAAAGAATCATTTTGACCCAATGGCGCTTGAACTATTGGATATCTCTAAGAAAAAAATGTACTGTACATCATTCCATAAACAAAAATCAACACCAAGTTCAGCATCACCTTAAACATAAATCTTTAACTTCATGTATTTGGAAGAAAACATGAAAGAAAATCTTGGTAACCCTGAGGTAGCCAGATATTTTTTGATAGTATAAAAAAATGTTAACCATAAAGAAGTTATAAACTGGACTCAGTAACTTTAAAATCTTATGCTTTTTGAAACATTCAGTTAAGAAATGCAAAGGAAAGGCAAAGCTTAGGAGAAAATATTTGCAATACATATATCTGACAAAAGACATGTCCAGAATGTATAAAGAACACTAAAACTGAATAAAAAAAAGATAGCCCAAAAGTGGGGCTAAGTATTTTACAGACACTTCATTAAATAAAATATGCAAACGTTTACTAAGTACCCTAAAATATCCTTAACATCATTTGTCATCAGGGAAAAACAACGTAAAGCCACAATGGAATTTCGCTTTATACTCACTAGAATCTTAAAGTGTAAAAATATTCCAAATGCCATGTATGGCTGAGTATGTGAAATAACTATAATGCTCATATATTGCTGGTGGAATTGAAAATGATAAAATAACTTCCGTCAACAGTTTGTTAGTTTCTTAAAAATTTAAACTTACAATATGAGAAAGTTTAACTTCTCGAAATTTACCCAGGAGAAATAAAAACATATGCTACAAAATAGCTGTATAAAATGGCCACAGCAGCTTTATTCATAAAAGTAAAATACTATTAATTTATACTAAATTCATAAAAGCAAACAAATTTTCAGTCAATAAGTTAATGGATTAAGAAATTGTGGTATGTATATAAAATTGAATACTTCTCAGCAATAAATAAAATAAACTATGAATATATACAGCAACATATCTGAAATGAAAGAAACATGACACTAAAAATTACATACCATAAAATTTCATTTATTTGCAACTGTAGAAAAGATACATCTAATCTGCAATGATACACAATAGACCTGCGGTTACCTGATAATGATATGCGGAGAGGATTGACTGAAAATCAAGGAAACTAGTTGACATAAATAGAACACTGATGTAATAATTTTAGAATTCACATTCCTTTCTAGTATATCCAGAACATGTCCAATTTAACCATATGTTGGGTCATAAGAAAACTTCCAAATATATTAAATTTTTAAAATCATTCAGAGCTTGTTCTCTAATAGCAATAGTATTTTAGGTTAGAAATCAATAATAAAAGGAAAACTAGTAAATTCTTACCAGGAAATGTTAAAAAATAAATATCTGGCCGGGCGCGGTGGCTCACGCCTGTAATCCTAGCACTCTGGGAGGCCGAGGCAAGACTCTGGGAGGCAAGACCCCGTCTCTACCAAAAATAGAAAGAAATTAATTGGACAGCTAAAAATATATAGAAAAAATTAGCCGGGCATAGTGGCGCGTGCGTGTAGTCCCAGCTACCCGGGAGGCTGAGGCAGGAGGATCGCTTGAGCCCAGGAGTTTGAGGTTGCTGTGAGCTAGGCTGACGC
>NW_012135747.1:4901489-4902545 GCF_000956105.1 Propithecus coquereli
ATGCTCTATGTCCATGCGTACTCATTATTTAGCTCCCACTCAGAAGTGAGAACATAGAGTATTTGATTTTCTGTTTTCTGAGTTATTTCACTTCAAGTAATGGACTCCAGTTCCATCCATGTTGCTGCAAAAGGCATGATTTCATTCTTTTTTATGGCTGAATAGTATTCCATGGTAGAATTGCTTTTGTGCAGGTACAGCATTCACCAGCAGTCTTTAAGTTCAGGTAAACATTGAGACTTGCAAAAAGATCATAGGCTATACTTGGTACCAGTTTACCAAAATGGTTTTGGATAGGAAATATATTGTTCCAGGCAGCATCAGGCTTTTCCCTCAGCAGGAGTCCTAGCAGAAGCAGTTTGCATGGCAGTTCACACAGGTGTTGGGAATCTATGCTTTCCCCAGGTGACAGAGTAAGTGCAAGGAGATGAGATTCACAGCGGTAGAAGGGTTTACCTAGGCTTGAATCCTCATGCAAAGCATTTGTTTGGGAAAGGTCTTGCAGCCAAAATATGGAGAGTTAGAGTACTATATTATAAGATCTTCCAATATTCTGACGTAAGATAGGTGAGCAACTACGAAATCCAAAGAAGAACTATCTAGCATGTCTTTTTGAATATTCCTCTTGACTATCAATAATTACAACAGGATTTCGACAATAGTTTACTAGCAGACATTCCAAATTTACATAGTTGTCAAGGACTAACTTAGCTTTGATTAGCTTTGTTTTTTGTAAAAAGATCCAGATATTCTACATATACTAGTTATATGGAAAAAAGTTGACATTTTATGAAGAAAAAGAAAATACCTTTTATTGTTGTTAAACTTCTCCTTTTTTGTAGTAAAGGGCTGTTGACATGTTTTCAAATAGGAGCAAGCCTTTTATTAGAAAGTATTTTTAGAACTGGTCAAATTTGTACAATGGTTTGACTGAAAACATATAGTACATGCTGGAAAGCACAGAAGACGCACTATAATAAAAGAAACCAAGATTCATATAGAATGATAATATTGAATAGGGTTGTATTTAAATGAGCATTATTTGGATTGTTTGCA
>NW_012135747.1:4902595-4904992 GCF_000956105.1 Propithecus coquereli
TTGTTTTAAATGAAGTAATCCGCAGAGCAAGTGAAAATACGAGGCCCCGAGGTTTGATGAGAGTGAAGGTTTGAAATAAATAGTATTTGGGTAAAACTGATACAACAATTGGCTAACAACACAATTAAATGCATTGTCTGTCAGCTTCAGGTTGGTGGCCGTCAACTTATGTAGAAATCAATTTGCCCAATGAGGGGATTTTCTAACAATTGTAGAGAGTCACCTGTGGCTTAGTGTGAGGAAACTGGATAATTCTGCTCTGCAAGACGTCTGGAGGAGAGAGACAAGGGAGCTAAGAAATATTGAATACTGCTAAATATTGTTAAAATGGTAGAATGATTAAGATTGAAAGAGGCTGAAAATCATAGGTGAAAAGATCTGTGGACTGGAAGTCCTGCGTAAGTTGTAAAACTAATGCCATTTAGCGTTTTTGCTTCACACAGCCTAGTCGTTCCTTGCGTATGGTCATGAAAGACATGAGTGTAGGATTGAGGACAGAGATAGGTGCTTTCCTACTCTTAGCCCGTAGTTCTTGAAGCATAATCAAGATGTCCTGTTGACAGCAAGCCTGAGACTACTATCCTCAGAAAGGCCTGTTCGTGAGGTTGGCTCTTGGCTGGTGTCTAGGAATTTGGGCTTGAAGAGGGTTCCCACCACTTCCTAAATGAGTGCCTAAATTGTTTGTATTAATACATTGTGATTTATGTTGAACACCGGCTTCCCTTCTAGAGCCTGGAATTTTGGTAAATGACCAGCTCCCAATAAATACCCTGCTCCCTGAGTTTCTATTAATAATGAGCTTCCCTGGTAGGCAACATGTCACATGTGTAGTCATAACTCTGCTGCAGGAATGAAGTATGCTCTGTGTGACTACCCTAGGAGAGAATTCTTGGAAGCTTGTATTTGGTTTCCTCCGGACTTTACCCCACACACCTTTTCCCTTTGCTGATTGTGCATTGTTTCCTTTCACTATAATAAATTATAGCCATGTGTATACCCATATGCTAAAAAAACAATGTCATGTTGAATATTATCTCATGAATATCTATAGAGAAGGCAGAGCTCAGTGTCCTGACTGATGCTGGAGAGAAGAGGAAGCTAAAGTTGAAACATTGATACTGAGAGAACCACTGCAAACCTACCCGACTCCTGCCATCTCTGCTTGGGAAAAAACATGCTAATTTTTTCTGAATCTATTTAACTAGAGCTATAGTTATTGTGGAAAATTAGCTTTTCAGCTAAGCATTTTCTTTAAGTCAACATGGCTGAAAAACAGCAAATCATTAATATTACCAACAAGTATATTTTTAAGACAGGCCATTTCAAGTAAAATTAACAAGCATTCTGAGTAGCCACCTGAACTGGCATTATGTTTGTGATTATTTCCTTGCAAGGTGATTCAAAATGTTTTTGACCTAAAGTATCTGCTTTAGAAAAAAAATAGCTTTGAAAATTCTTTTGATGGTACAAGATTATAACTGAATAAATGTTATATTTCATTTCATGGGCCTCTCAGTAGTGTTAAATATTTTTTAGTTATGCCATGCATTGATTTTCCCTCTTTCAACTTAAGTTGTCCTTTTCTGTTGTCATGTTCTAATGGAGAGTTGGCAAAGGAGAAATTTACTATGTGCATCCTATCAGTGGTCCATTGGAATAACTCTTCATATTCAAAGAATGAGCCACCTTCTCAATTTAACTATAAGCTTGACAATTTCAATTTGGAGATGCACTCCTCTTTGACTAGCTTTAACAAAGCCCCTTTTTCGATTTGCCTATTGTGCCAGCCTGGCTGTTTAGCATTTTTGAATGCATTTGAAAAGGGAGAATGCTTTCAATTCAGGCCATTCTTCTAAAAATCTGTTCAGAGACAAAAGAATGTAGTAAGCATGTATTGGGATAAAATTAGATCCCAAGAGACTTTCAGGGTGGATCATGAAAAGATTGAATTTGTTGATTTATTTTTCCTGTGGTCTACAACTATCACCATTAGATCAATCTAGAGATACAAATGACACCTGCACGTTAGAAAAACTACAAATACTTATAAGTCTTTTTAGAAATAGTTATTTTATTCTGTCACTTGTAATACGGCATCACACATACGTATGCCCTTTTACGTTGTCTGTGCTAATCTAATTCCCAAATGCTTTAACTGAACATTTTAAAACTAAGAGTTAAAAAGAAACTCCGCGGTCAGGGGATCGAATCCCGGTTTCTGTTGCAAAACCAAGGCAAACAAATTGATTTAATTTTACTTGAGAATCAGAAAAAAGTTTGGATAATCAGAGTTGTATTTACACGGACACATTTTAAAAATTAAATAAATGCTATGCATTTCCATGACCTAGAAGCTATAATGTCCTTTTACGTTGTCTGTGCTAATCTAATTCCCAA
>NW_012135747.1:4908973-4912797 GCF_000956105.1 Propithecus coquereli
ACTAACTACAGAGCCAGTGTTTGAGTCTCGACCCTGACAGCACACATCACAGAGAGGTGACAGTGGAGGCACATCTTCCTGTATGAGTTGGCTGTGGATGACAATCTGCCAAACTAAAATAGTGGAAGAGACATTGGGTGTATAAAAATGAATCAACTTGGCTTAGCTCTAAGGTATTTTGCAAGATTCTAGAAATATAGTCCCATTTTTTCCTAAGACGGTTTTTATGAACAAAACAGATATATATAACAAAAACAGAATCATGTGGGGAAAAGTTTATTTTAGTAATTTCACTAGTTTAAGCAATGTTGTTGATCTTCGTATTTAATAAAAATCAACAGTTTGGCAATCTACAAGTTTATTTACATATATTACTTTACCTTTAATAGACATATTTTTTCTATTTAGTAACTGAAGAAATTAGGATCAAAATGTTTAAATAATTCCCCCAATTTAGAAAATGGCTGACCTGGAATTTGAACTCAACTTTATTTCACTGTCAAGCCTTAGTTCTTTGTATTTTGACGTATTGCATTATAGAATAAAAGTTCTGTGTTAAAAAAGAGAACCTTTTAGGTGCAGTTATTTGGAAAATATTCATGAAAGAGAGTGGTATTCATGCATGTCTATACTCACATATGTGTATGATATTTATCTTAAACTATACGTTGTATATATACATATACATACAGTTGTTCTTATAAAACTATTTATGGATTTTATTGCATATAGTCCTGTCTTACAGAAGGGGCTCAGTATTACCTCCTGGAAATAGGGAGATCCATTACAATGAAATAGTAACCATCTGATGTTATGATATTACATGGATTGGGGTACTAAAGAATTTATATGATTTCACTAAAAACCGAGAGAAAGAAATTAATCTCCCTAAGATATCATCTTAGAAGATAGAATATGGATCTATTTATACGTCAGATAAATAGATAAATGATCAAAAATAGATGGATCGATTGAAGTAGATAATCATACATGGATATGCAAAATAAGGATTAACTCAATGATTTCTGGGGTAAAAGCAAAGTGACACTTTTCTGCTTTAAATCCCTTTAAATTCCTGATTATGCTCTTTAATGACAGCTTTTTCCCTTTTTTCCCCTGCAGTTGGACAGTGTCACCTCCCTGATCCAAGCAGCCAAAAATTTAATGAATGCTGTAGTGCAAACAGTGAAAATGTCTTACATTGCCTCAACCAAGATCATCCGAATCCAAAGTCCTGCTGGGCCCCGGCACCCAGTTGTGATGTGGAGAATGAAAGCTCCTGCAAAAAAACCCTTGATTAAAAGAGAGAAACCAGAGGAAACTTGTGCCGCTGTCAGACGAGGCTCGGCAAAGAAAAAAATCCATCCAGTGCAAGTCATGAGTGAATTTAGAGGAAGACAAATCTACTAAAACCACTATTCTACTCTAGTGCTTGTATTACAAAATCCTGCTAACCACACTGCTTCTTTCACACTTGATTGATTCTGTAATTTCACTAAGTTTTGGAGTTTGACTCACAAATAACATAACATATTGGGGGTTGAACCAACATAAATAACATATAGTTAATCAATATTAGCTTGTTGAATGAAGGAAACATTCAGATGTCATTCAGCTATTCCCATTACAGGGGTTATCTTATCTTTACCAGATGAACACAGGTGTGAGTCCTGTTTATCTGTAATAGTTCCAGTACACTCACCCTTTTTATTTTGAATTAAAACACTAACATGAGCTCTTAAATTGGTTTTCAATGGGAAAAAAAAAGACTTTATAAAATATTAATACTTTCCCATTTAAATTTCATGCTTTCTTTACCTGACCTAAGCTGGTAAATGTGTGAATCCTGCCATAGGAAAAAAAATTCAGTCTCTAGATCTCCATACTTACAGTCAACTGATTAGGGTAATATCCATTATAAAAGTAACAAATTTGAGCAGTGAAGCTACTTTCTGGATTTTGAAGATCAGCCTTAAGGAGTTAATGAAATGCTTCATTTACATTATAAAGATTATCATGAGTTTTGATGCCACATCTACACATTTTAGAGTTCCACTGTGTTGGGAATTTCTACACTTTTAAGTGTGAGGTCCGTCACAATACACATATGGAAGAAGAGTTATCAGTCATTGGGAAAATGAGACACCAAACTGTATCCCAAAGTGAGTTATAATAACAGAGTGTAAGAAATTTGGCATGACCCTAAAAATCCATTTGTATCAGCTCGTAATTGCAATTAAATGGAAAAGCCCAGTTTGAAAAACCTTTGGCATTGAGTAAAATATAACTGTGTGAATTGTACCATTGAACTATGAAGCAGAGTTCATGGTAATAAGGCTAAAGTGATTTTAATAACATTCTCTTAAATGAAAGTCATCAGGGTCATTTTATAACTCCAATCACTGTGCTCATTCCCTAGTTGAGTTCATAATAGACTTCATAATAGCCTGAGACTAGAGCACTACTCTCTCTCTCTCTGTCTCTCATGCACACACACACACATACACACACACACACATGCATGCTGACCCAAAGTGTCCCTTTTATATTGGACTTTCCATAAGTTCCTTGGAGGAGTTAAATTTCAGTTTCACTTTTTCTCACTCATAGGACTCCCGTTCACAGGATATTTTTTTTACATTTCTCATTCTACTTTATCATAATAATACTATAATTGTAACTTCTCACTTGTATAACATTACCATTTGAAGATTTGTTTCAATGACCATGTCACCTAGATTGATGAAATAAAATGTATACATGCAACACCAGTTGATGTTAGGAGGATGGGCTTGCATAACACTAACAAGGCATAAAGGTTGAAAGCATGTTATGTATAGTATCTTGAGCAAAATAATATGGGAAAAGAAGAATCTATTTACTAAGCTATGATTAATTATGGGAGAAATATTAATTTTCTTGTATTATAATGAATTATTTAATTCTTCCAATAATGTTGGATTGCCTGGGCTCAGTGCAAAATTTCCCTAGTAGGTAAAAGCAATAAACTCCTCCCTGTCTTGAACTATAGACTGGTCCACAATAGCTATTCTGAACAAAGTCCACTCCCTAAAAGAGAAGGCAATAAAGAAGGGAATTAGGAAATCCACATGATTCTATTTTTCAGAACTATCTAGACAATTGAGACAAATAAGAAGCTACCATCATTTTATGCTTTAAGTGTAGACATAGAAACAGTTACATCCATGGCATATCCTCCTTTCGGGTAGAAATGCAAAGTTATAATTTAGTTGAGACAAAAAAATTAAATCCCCAAACTACTAGCTATGTATCTTCACTCCTAAAGCCACATGCACAAGCATCATAAGAATCTCATTCAGAAAATCTAATGTCCATTTGACCCTATATCGTATTTCCACATGTTGGAATTTGGAATACGATGTTGGATACCAAAAGAACAGGAATAACTTTACACAATTACCAAATAACCTCCATTTCGTTAAAAAAGACTCTTTACCCAAAATAAGATTGAACAAGGCCTCTCTTTAATGTAGGCAGATTTTCAGCTTAGCTCAAAGCAAACAACTATAATTAAACAAAACAATAAAAATTTTAACTTGGCAAACATCCCAAGAGTTAATCTGCTGTGGTAATCAATGGTTCAATAAAAACAGGACACATAGAGCTGAAAAAGACATCTGTTCACCTGAGTGAATTCCTGCAGTGGGTAGCATTTCAAGATTTCATTCAATTCAAACCTGCTGATAATATAAATGCTTACACATAAGTAAAACTAGCAGCAAAATCTTAACAATATAAAGTATAGTTAAATGAATCCAATCCATGAGCATAACTCTAGTGGA
>NW_012135747.1:4915648-4916685 GCF_000956105.1 Propithecus coquereli
TGAATGAGAATTTATTTTCTATTAGAGCAAAATAAAGGATAGTTGACAATACTAGTCAATTTACATATGAATGGTTTACCCCCTAACAGAGTATATAGAATCCATTCCTGAGCACTCCAAGAGAAGATAAGTAAATAGTAATTGAAAGAACTATCTCCAAATGGAACTCAGAATCCCGTCTGCAGTTAATAGATGGTCTGGGAGGCTGACCCTTATGTATATGCTGGGACGAGATGATTCATGGCTTCAGGCTGATTATGGCTTCCAACAGTCCCCACTGGTTTGTGGGAACAAAACACATGGATTAACTTTCAATATAAGTTTGACAAGTTGGAGAAAAAAGGAGTAAATACAGAGCAATTCTAAAGGGACGTGGATAAGAAAGGGCCAGAGGTGGAGAAGGGAATAGAAGGGGTAGTTACAGAAGCAGATCAACTTTTCTAGACAGAGGAGGGAAGAGCTTTTTGGTTCTTTGAAGATTAGGCAACCTTGTCCTGAGGAATATACTAAGGATAGGATGAGACACTTGTCTTGGTAGTTTGGTGGTTTGTTGAAGTCATGTTGGAGGCAAAAGGATGAACTATACAAATTTTGAAGATGATTTTGCAATATTGCTTGCAAGTTAAGAAATAGAAATTCAGTCATTCTCTTGGCTGATGAAATTCTTCCCAACATCAGAGCCAATCACGATAACCACACATTCATATATTTAACTACTATTTGTTGAACAACTGTGATGTTCCAGGCACTGTCCTAGGTTCTTAGAATACACCAGATAACAAACTAAATAATGATCTTTGCCCTCATGTGCCAGCTCAGTGTTAAATGCTATTATCCTATTTAATCTTCACAATAGCCCTATAAAATAGACATTAATAACTCTGTTCCATAGACAAGGAAACTGAGACTTCAACAAGATAAGAATCTTGCTCAAAGTCGGCCGGGCACGGTGGCTCATGTCTGTAATCTGAGCACTCTGGGAGGCCGAGGCGGGAGGATTGCTCAAGATCACGAGTTCAAGAGGAGCCTGAGCAAGA
>NW_012135747.1:4917710-4925440 GCF_000956105.1 Propithecus coquereli
ATTTAAAGCCACATTTTGATAGTTACATCAATAGTTCAAAAGCCTGCAGATAATTTATTTTTCTATTTGGACAGCCATAGATTATGTAGTCCCAGGCCAACCTTCGGCTTGTCACGTCACTTTCTCATCTTTGTAAATTATCTGGACCTCCCTGTGGTATTCGCTGAGGGTCCAGCTTATGTTAGCGAGCTTCCTTGAGCTGGGCTTGACACCAGATTTGGACTGGAGTGTTTATTAATAAAGCTAAGTGGCAAGTCTAAGATGTTATTGCATGCCCTTCGTTAAACAAAACTTTCCTCCTTCTTGAAGCTTTAAAAGTAAAATTAATTTAAAAATACTATTGAGATAGTGTCTTGTCAAATCTCATGTCATATAACTTTCTCTTATGTGTTAGTATACAATGCGTCCATAGGGATATAAATATGAGAATTTCAGCAACTCTCTTGCAGGGTGACATTGTGCTACTTGTTGATTATGAAAATTTTTCTTGAGTGGCACAGTACCTCTAAAGCAAATTTCCTTACATCTAAATGACAATATAATGGTTTTCTCCTCCATATCCTTGACTAACAAGTCCCTGAAAACAGAAGTAGACATATGCTGTGCCCAATTTAGTACCTAATAGTTGAGGCTTAAAACAAAATTTTCTTAGACAAGTTGGATGATTAAATACGAATTAAAACTTCCAATGAAAGATTGCTAGATGTCCCAGTTTTCCATTTTGATTACGGTTTTAGTTTCATAGTAATTTGGCAAAAATAAAAAAAAAATACTTTGTGTACTTTTACAAGCAACAACTTTGACAGCTTAAACTTAGTGACATCTCTGAAGGTAATATGCACATCATAATTCAGGCTGAAGGAAGACTTAAACTAAGACAATTTGGGATGAAATAAAAGTAAGCAGTTGATAATAGTCATGTTTATTGCAGCAATATCTTGAAAGCTTAAGTTCAGTGGTGCTTGAGGTATTTCAGACCATCTTTCTTATATATCTCACCCTGCTGTGCAGAGGCAGAATGGGGCTGAGTGAACCACCTATTACAGTAATGGCAGATTCAAAGCAGTTTTGTGCTTTGGCTGTAGATATGATTTGGCAATTTGGCTATAGATACAATTTGGCAAAAGCACTGTAAATCTTTCTGGTCCATATTTATTCTTGAAGTCAATTTTACCAGCCAATAAAAATGAATTATATAGACAGGAACAGAAAGAGCTCTTTACTGTTCTATGACATTGACATAGAAACCCAAATACTCCTTGTTTGAGTTTCTGCATGCCTTTCATGTTTAACTGAATTAATGATTTTTTTCATTGTGCCTTCAATTGCATTATTTCACACATGTAACACTGGATTTTTTTTTAAGTTTTGTAGTATTATTTTCATCTTAACTCATGTCACTCAGTAGTTCATTAAGAATTTGCTCAACTGATACTTAAGCCATGTATTTGTTAAAACAATAAAAATGAAAATATTGGCTATGGATTTTGTGTTTATATTTTGTGGTATGTGTCTTGGGTGGGGAAAAAAGGAGGGATTAATGAATTGCTGAGTAGTCTAACCATGGTCTAAGTGTCACCTTCCTTCCCACTCTTTTGGTTATGCATATTACAATTCAGGGAGGGTACTTTTACAAACAACTGCATGCACACAAATAACCCGGGGCATATCTGATAGAACTAAATTCTTAGTTTAAATGAGCATTTTTGGTCTAATATGGGTATACATTAGACATGACTTTAAGAGTCATGTCTGTGTAGTTAAAGAGTTGTTCTTTAGCTTAAGACTTTATGAAAATAACCAATAACTTTTTTGAGAATGTCTGAACACATAATCTATAGTTGTCATGGATTACTATTGGCTCTACCAATGTTCCAGCGTCTAAAAATTGGTGGGTTCTGAGCGTCTATCTTGGCTTCCTCATCTCTAGGCCGATGATAATCCTTTCCCAATATAAATGCCATGGCGATCGTCTCTGGATCCCCTTCCAGGTGTCACAGGCTGTTGCTGTCTGCTCTGGGACATCACATCATCCTTTCCGTTCAGAACCCTTATTGCTTTATAATGCTTATTGCAAAGTCTCAGTCTGCACTTTCTCAAAATGCAGTCTGTAAATATAGAGGTTTCATCTCTTGATTCTTATGAAAGACCGTGCTTCCCCTCATTCAGTTCTGCCAGACACCACCCACCTCTTTGCTAATGAAAATGCTGGGGTGGTGTTGCCTTTCTGCATGTGTCTCCTGGGCCCCAGGAGCCCATATTTACTATGGCAGCAGCATTCTCTCCGCCTCGATCAGTTTGTCATGCTTGCTCTGGGGGTGGAAGTGGAACTAAAAGCACTCCTGGCAAGAAGAGGCTGTTCCTGCCTGGAGGCTGAGTCGATGCCCTGACATTTCCTGGGCAGCACCATTAAACATTCCATCCAGGAACAGTAATTCAGAGATATAACTTCCAGTCACTGCACGTCCATCCTGTGGCCAGTGAGGGAAAAGCTGCTGTCCTTAGTTGTCAGGTAACTCTGACTTTCCTTCCTGTCTGAATTCCCTGGTTTTGGAAAGGAGAAGTTCCCTTGGTGTATGGGCTCAGAGAAGGGAGTTCTCAGGAAGACACTGGGAGTGTTAAACCCAAGGGAGCCTGCATGGGGAGGGGCTTGGTAGAGTGGATCCTACTCAGGCTTTTAGCAAATTGTCCCTTGTCCCTGAGGATCATAGAGAGAGTCTGGAGGCATGGGGCTGCTGCACTGAGCTTTACAGAGAAGTGGAATCACCTCCCGCCTGCCACTTCCCTGCTTTCTCACTTCCCCCTCTAACTGTCCCTGGTGACAGAATATTAGATGTGCAGATGAAGTCTGCATGTTTCCTTTTCTAATATTGGAAAAGACAATTTTCTAGCAGTGGGTGGAGCACTGTTCAGGCCAAACCCAAGGGACCAAAAGTGGGCTGTCTTCCTAAATCCAACCCTACACGCCTCACTAAGGGGTGTGCCTTCTGCAATCATTGATTCGGAGCAGGTGTGGACAGAGAACTTGCTAACAAAAGTTTTTGCTGTTATTTCTCTTTATTCTGCTTAAAGGGAAGCTTCTGTGACAATGCTGAGTATCCATAGCTGGGTTCTGAAAAGTCTCCATCCTTCCAATACATGCTTATAGCATCTTCCACCCACTGAGCTAACCTATTACTGAGCTGTCTATTATGTGACAATGCCTCCGAGGCTAAGTTTGGAAGACCACAATGCTGTACCAGGTCCCCATGCCAGAGAAATGTTGAAATTACACAGCTCCATTATACTTTAAAATCCTTAGGACAATTATGATATCATGTTCACTTTTGTATCTCCAACAATTGGCACAGTGAATGGCACATAGGAGGAGCTCAATGATTTTTTTGGAAGTAATGAGCAAATTCATGAATGAGTTTATTTCAAATGAATGAATGCAGGACTCCACTGCTCTGTGATCTGGGCCCTCTGATGGACTATCTAAACCAAAATTCTGAGAGCTTTAGTATTTCCCGAGTTTATAGAGATAGTAACTAGTGTCAGGGAAAGAATTTAAAAAACCCTGATTTTTCCTGCCACTCTTCCCACACCATCACCCTGCCTTAGATAAATGAAAGTCACTCATGAGGAAAAGCCAATGAGTATTTTCACTGAGTTGTTTATTCAACAGTCAAAAATATTTCTTCAGGGACTATTATACACAAAGTGTTATGGGTGACATGAAGAAGCATGAATGTTTTGGGATCAAGGGAAATAAAAATGCAGCTCATGAGAATCTTACCCAGGGTGCAAGAAAGCAATGCACGTTTCTAGAGGGGAACTTGTAGAGGTTCTAATAGAGAATATCTATGGTTTAGCAGGTTAGAAAAAGATAACATCACAGGGAAAAACATGTGCAAAGGCACAAAGATAGGAATGAGCATGTCATATGCCAGATCAACAGGCCAGAGTGAAGTGCACTAAAGGGCAACCATAGGCCAGGAGCTCAGAAAGGCAAGAGTGGGTTAGATTACAGAGGGTCTCAGTGTCAGGCTAAGGTGCTAAGGCTTCAGTTTGTAAATGGAGAAAATATTGAAATGTCCTGGCAAGAAAGTTCTCTAATACAAGCAGAGTTACAAGATGACTATTTAGGCAGTGAATGCAGGACTGGTACGGTATTCAGCGTGAGAGAATGGATTAGCAAAAATAATTTGCACTAACTCTATAGGAGATAAACAGATGCCTGGGTAAAATTACAGGGATAGTGATAAAAAGAAGTATTCTCAAACTAGGAAGCATCACACAAACAACTGACAGTAATGATTGTTAGCCCTCAGCAACTGATCATATGTGAGAGATTGAGTGCCCAGTGTACTTGTCACATTAAGAAGAATCAACTGCTTAAAAGCATAATCATATATTCTTAAATGGATGATAAAGACAAACAAAATTTATCGCACATGTGCTAAGTGCCCAGCATTGTGCCAAATGTATTATCTGCACTATTGCGTTGACTCTTCAATGCGGCCCAATTAGTTACTCCATCCTACTCCCACTTACAGATAAGGAAAGTGAGGACCAGTTTTAGTAACTTGACTGAGCCACCCCACCAATGAGAGGCATATTTGGGATTTGAAGCCAAGAAGTCTGAATTCAGTCTCTACTTTGTAATATAAACTATTATGTAGACTGGAATCATTTTTCACCATCTGTTCATATGGAAGCCTTTTCATCAAAGATCTGAACATTTTAGCTTCATCTGTGTTCCATCTGACTAAACTCACAGCTGGAATCACCCCAAAAGTGGTGGTCAGAGAGTTACCACCAGGGACTTTCCCAAGCCATCCTGAGATGGGGCCAATTGGGATTCCAAAGAAAGAAGCATTAAATGCCAGGGTGATCGGTCCAAAGCATTTATTAGGGGAATCTACATACAGAGTGCTGCAGCAGTCCTTGAAACAAGCAGCGAGAAAACAGATGTTCTACCTAGATATGTCCACAATGAAGCAGTCAGGTTATGGAGTGCATATGGCAGGGTGGTGGGGGGTGGGGGGCAGCAGTGATAAATTTGGTGCAGGAGTGGGACTAGTTTTTATGTTAAGCAACATGTTTGATATTTCAGTGTTTCAGGAAACAACCTAAATGGGTTTATCAGTGCCTGGGAATGTTCAAGGCCCCAGTTTGGGTTTAAGCCTGCAGGGGATACATGCAGCTGGTCAGGTCACAAAGCAGTCAGGCACTGTGTGATTCCAGGTCAGGACAAAGAAAGAAAGTGGGAGCCATGACGGACCCTACAATTTTTGAGATGACAAATAGGTTCATCATGTCTGTTAATTTCAGCATTAATCTATTTTCTTAGTCTGATCAACTTCAGCCCCATTGACAATCTGAACAGTCAGCTTACAAAAGGTGTAGGAACCAGAGGTCCTTCTCCCCGTAAGTCACTTGTCCCAATTGTCAAATATTCAGAAGAGTGAGAAAGACTACCGCAGCCTTAGCCCTGTCCTTTGGAGTGTAAAAACAAGAGACACCCACAACAGTCAGTGCTTCTCCAAATTCTCCTTTGATATATCCCTGACTGCAAAGTAAGGACCTCAGAAAATAGGAGACATTGTAACTGAGCAGTAATCACAAGTCTTAGATTCTTTCTAAAATTTTGCATACATTTTGCATTCTATTTAATATATCCTTGTTTATTTCATTATACAGGCAATTTCACATTTTCCTGTCAAGTAATGATGGTCAAGTGGATAGCACCATGTTTATCCTGTGCCTTCACATACCTTCTGAGATCTTCTGGGATGGGCGTGTGTGATTTGAGAAATGCTATCTCAGCCCAGATGTGTGACTATCATGGGGTGGCAAGATGGCACCATGGCCAACGGCATGGGCTCTGTCATAACCTTACCTGGTTTACATCCTGACTTCACGGTTGTTAGCACCAGCCTTCTCAGGCAACTTGCTAAACCTTTCATGACCTTTCATTACAAATTCCTGTTTGTAAAACAGAGATGACACACCAGCGTTCAATTAATAAAATATTGGCTTGTCTTACAATCGATGCCCTTCAGATTCAGTGAAATATGATGGAACCTACCACACAGGATTGCTACGAATATTAAATGAATTCATGTACGTACTTTGAATGATGCCCAGCACAAGGTAAACACGATATAAAATTAACCATTGTTATTATGTATACAATAGACAAGTTTCAAGATTAAAACACACAAAACAGACTTCTAAAAGTTCCTTTACTGAGGGAACAGGGAGAAAGAAATGCCTGGAACAGGAGAGTGAATGTGAATACTCACATGCTGGACATTCTTCTAGGTACTAAGGGATGGAACAGTCAGTAAAAACAATCTTTTCTCTTGAAGGACTTTAGAGACCAGCAGAGGAGATAAGAATTAATTAAATAATGCATCCAAGAGTGCAAATGTTTATCCTTAATTATTACTACAAAGGAGAGCCACACAGGTGCAAGGAATCTGAGATGATGGAATTTGTCCTAATCAGGAAAGTCCACACATGAGAGTGTCACAATCTAGACTTCCTTGTTAGCTATAGAACTTTGTTTTCAAGTAGTATCTTCTGCAACCTCAGTTAAATGATAGATGAAATATAGAGCTGTTTAAATTGATGCCACGAGGCCTTCACCTTGGGCCACAGGCAAGCAGATGGACAGAAGATAAGAGACCCCTAATATAGGCCAGAGATCTGCAACCTGGAAGTTATCTGCTCTCATTTATATTTTACTTTGGCTGGATTTCAAAATAATTTATATAGAAATAGCTTTAGGACAGAAGTCAATCTTCAGTGCTTTCTACTTTCTATTTTCTTGCCTGTGGATGATGCTCACATTTATCAAGATATTCACATTTATCAAGATATTTGAATTTGGGCCCTTGATAGGACCTTTTATGTCTCCTGGTGCTGTTTAACTTGAATTACCTATAGAGTAGCTACAATCCAGAAAGGATTCAAAGAAAGGATGAAGTTGGGACTGGATGGATATCTGGATCGACTTGGAAAGAAATGCTGGTGAAGCAGAAGAAAGTCCAGGTTATAACCTGAAGGACTCGCTCACTAATGTTGTTCTAGGAATAATGTGTCTTTAGCACCTCAATTGAGAGAAAACCAGAACCAGCTATAGGTCACAATGTGATCTAGCCCTGTCCCAGAAAATGTTCTATCCCTTTCAATAGCAAAACTTACCTCTAAATTTTGTTTATGCTTTTATGGTTTCTTTCCCAATCATCATCTTCTGAGAAATTCAGGACATTAGATGCTTAAACAACATGGAAATCTTTCTACTGACTTTCCTTATTTTTGTCAACCCAAGGTGTTGTGGGGAATAGGGAGCTAGATAATGTTTTTTGAGCACCTGTCATGTCCTACACAGCACAATGGGCCCTTTACACGGTTCTGCCTTATTTGATCTTCATGGTAATATTATTTCCAGTTTACTGAGGTTTCTGGACCAACTTGACTAAGATCATGCAGCTAGCATATATCAATGCAGGCTTTTAAATTCTCTTCCATCCAGCTCCAAAGGTCACGCTTTGCTTCCACCCAGCTGTGTCCATCTTCCTTCTCCCTGGCACAAACACTCCCAAACTCAATTTCATTTCTTCTCTTGCCATCTCTCAATATCACTTATTTTTCTAATTTTTTTTTTCTCTTCACATTAGCCACCACTTTTCTTTCTATTTGTATGGGCATTTCCATTTATTTTTACTATTCAGCATGTA
>NW_012135747.1:4929531-4930787 GCF_000956105.1 Propithecus coquereli
AAAAAAAAAAAAAAAGATTTGAGTTAGAAATACAATTTTGATATTCATCTGAATATAGATATAATTTAATACCATGTGATAAAATGAGATTCCCAAAGAACTGAATGTAGGTAATGAAGGAGCTCAGGAAATTTCAACCCAAACTATGACTCCTTGGTATAAAGCATATTTTTGGATTAAAGGTCCTTAAAGATCAACAGGTCCTTGTCCTTGGAAGGGGCTTTCCCTCTATCTGCATAACCAGATGCATCCATCCAAAGAAAAATGGACTTCCCTTCCTTCCCTGATATCTCACTATTTTGCAGGAAAGAAAATCGCAAATGCAACCAGAGCTGGCCAAATCATTTTAAACATAATACCTGTCTCTCCAGGTTAATTTAATTTGCAAAGAGCATCATTTACAAGTCAATCTGTTTCCCCCATCCATTCATCTCCCTAGCAACCATTTATTGCCTGTGAACAGAATTACCTAGGTTAGAGCCGGTTCCCCTGGGCCCCAGAACAGAGAGGCAGAGTCACCGAGGCTGCAAATGGCAAAGGAGTTTATTGGCTACCTCGAGCTAGGGTCCAAGTCCCAGAGGACCAACGCAGTGGACTCTCCTATGAACCAGGACCCCCCCCCTGGGGTAAAAGTGAAGCTTTTATACTTTCTTTTGCACACGACACACCGGTGGCACACGACACGCAGGTTCCACACGACACGCTGGGCATACCATCCCCACTCCCCCCTTAGTCCATTGGTTCTTTTGAAAGTGGCTGATTGTTTTGACTCCTGATTGGTTGGCTCCAACCTCGGAATTTTCAATTTTCGCGCCGGCGCCAGCTGTGGTCCGCGTTTTGGTTTCAGGGAAACTGAAACTTAGGCCTATTCCAGGAAATTCAGCTTGTCATGGAGTCACTCCTGCTCTTACTCCTATATTTAACAAAAAACTAAAAGCAAGCATGGTTACAGAAGCAAATGACATTAGTTAGAATCAAAGAGAACACATTTTTTTTTTAATCTCACTTTGTTTTATACAAAACAAAGTACATTCTCCTACTATCAATTCCTGTCTTTCACCTATATTCCTCATCTCCACCTTCCCTCTAAAAGGAGGGTATAAAAATATCTAGATCCCACTGGGATATTGGATAATCTCTCTGTGATTCTCTCCGTGCCAGGTAAATAAACCTCCTTCCCTTATTAATCCGCCTTAATTTTGAGTTGGTCTTTCAGTGAACTTTCAGGGGAAAGGGGAAGTTTCCCCTCAATCCCA
>NW_012135747.1:4930837-4933893 GCF_000956105.1 Propithecus coquereli
TATGAAATTTTACTACTAACCTTTGAGTCTTTGCAAGTCCCATTTCTTTATCAACCACCTCACTGATCTAATTTTCATGACCTAAGAAGTCACTTGCTCTGAAGCCCTCTCTACTCTTGGCCTCCTTTCCATGCATTCCTTTCCCTACCTTTGCACATGACCCTTTATATTATGCTCTGGTGATTCCCCTTAAAGATCCTACTTCAAACTCACCCCCTCTTTGATTTACCTTCCCTCCCAATTCTTCCCCAACTCGTTTTTCCTATATCTTAACTTCTTTGTTTTGTTCATCTATTTTAGTGCTCAGATACACTCTTCTGCTTACATAAAAAAGTCTATCTTTGAAAAACTATACTGATATCTATCTATCTATCTATCTATGATAGACTCTGGGGACAAAATGGAAAGGTAGGTTATAAAACAATTAAAATTTGCTGTTTCTCCCTGTGATCCTATTATACATCCCCACCTTGTTGAATGATTCCTTATTGCTATCAAAATAAGATGTTAAAATTCTGATGGAAAGGGCAAAAAAATAAAGGAGAAGGAATGAAAGTAAATTTTACAGAGAAGTGCTGAAGAGGGAAAAAAATATGCCACCCAGAAATGCTCATTAGTTAATATAAGATTCATGCTAGGTAATCACAATTAAATATAAGCAGTGAAAACTTCAACTTCACATTGTTTTATATTGAAAAGTGAGTTGTAAACAAATTTACTTGTTTGAAGGGAACAGACAATAGTTTATTTAAGCAAGCTTCGTTCTCAAAATTATTTATTATTTCGCTGGGACAATCAGGCTCTGCCTTAAAAAGTATTGAGGTTAAAAAAAATGTGTTTTTCAGAGGCTATTAGTATTTTTTTTTGTTTTTAGGGAGTGCTTTTTTTGCAGTAGGGGGAACTATGGAACTGACAAGAAACACACTGTCAGGTTTTGGGGTCTGAAATGTTGCTTCTTGGCACGCTCATGGCTGAAGAATGATCAGATGCACCAAAGTAAGGCAAGCACGAAAATGAGGTTTATAGAGGAGAAAAATATAGGATTATAGGGCAAGAGCAAGATACAGGTTTACAGAGCGAGATACACACGCCACAGATGGTGACCGGACCCACTGTCACAGCAAAGAGAGAGCAAAAATTAGCTTGGTTATAGTTTCAGTCTTGTTTTATGGTGTCTGGATAAGGACCTCCCCATGGTTCAAACGTCACCATAGAACCACTTTGGACTGTTGGGAGTTATATGACCTGAGTCTTACAACACATGCAGATCTCCCGTGAGACCCTCTGAAAGCTGGCTGTTCTAGGTCACTTTCCAGACTCTATGCTAACTATGCTGCTTGGCCCGTGGGCTAGAGAGTCCTCTGCTTTCTTTTGCAGTTGGCACACTAAGTTCCAACTGTCAGATTTGTAGGGTGTTCCTTCCTACCCCTGGTATGGCAGTCATTTGAGACAGGATTAAGTAGGGCTGGATGAAGATGGGGGCCTGGGGCCCACCCTTGTCCTTCTTCCCAGGTGGGGCAATTACACCAAGGCAAGACACCCACTTTCATCCTTAGGAGACCTGGAATCCCTTGCTATCTACCTAACACAACCAATCCCACAAAAATGAATTAGATAAAGAGGAGTGAAGTTCTTAACTCTCAAATCCCTAAAGAAATGTGTATCAAATTCTGACCCTTTCCACTGAAAGCAGAAAGCAGAAAAAAATGTGTAGGTGGGATAAGGTGAAATTCCAACATGAATTCTAAAGGAAGGAAAATTAGTCTATTCTCAGTTTATTTTAAGAATAAAGCCATGTTCAAATAACTATCCCCTTGAACATTGCTTAAAGAAGGAAAACAATAGTCTACACAGGAGGATGTCATGATCCTTTCAGTATCAAGCTTTTATTTTTCCATTTCTTTCTGAGTGACATAGCTTAGTTGCAAACAGCATGGACTATTCGTGGGGGGGTAGGAAGAGTAAGAAAATGACTCTACCACCCAGAAATAACTTCTGAAAACATGTTGGTTTATATTCCTCAAACATTTTATTTCCTACCTCCTTCCCACTCCATTCCTCAAAGGAAACGGACTATACATAACCTTTTTATAATTACTGTTTTGGCCTTAACAAATAATATCACAACACTTTCCCATGTTGGAAAATACACACTTACAACATCAATGTGTATAACCATATTATCCGTTATATATTTCAACTATCTTCTATGGAGTGACTTGCTCTAACATTTTGAAAAGGAATTCTTTACATTGCAAGTGGCCATATGCATTTAGTCCCCATCTTTCAACGTGGTTGTTTGAGCATATTCGGAGAACAGTGCAGATTATTTCTCTCCTAATACCTACTATTAGGAACATAAGGAGGAACTGAGCAATTATGTTGTTTAATTTATTTATTCACTTATTCATGCATCCAAGAAGTACTCATTGAGTGCCTTCTGTTTGTCATATACTATTCTAGATGCTAAGAATAATAAATATCAATATTTGTTTGCAATAAATAAGACAATGCCAACAAAAACTCCTATCTTTGTGTGGTATCAGGGAGAGGGAGACACTAACAAATATTTTAGGTGATGATGTCTAGAAAGCAGGACAAAAATGGAAAAGGAAAGATTTTATGTCCATCTGAGAGAAAAGCACTGTAGGAAAATGGAAAAAGCCCTGAGGTAGGTGTTTGCTTGGAACGGAAGCCAATATAGTTGGAGGGGGAGTGAATGAGAAGAATGGTAGGAACTGAGGTCTGAGATCAGACTGTACAAGGTCTTGCAGACGTTTTGCTTTTTTCTTGATTAAGAAAAAATTCTCTAAAGGATTTTCACCTGAAGAGTTACCTAATCTGGTTAATGTTTTAAAAGGGTTATTCTAACCGCTGTGCTAAGAATAGCCTGAATAGGGACAAGGACAGAAGCAGAAAGACAAATTGGGGGATTATTTCAATAATCCATGTTAGACATTTTGGTGTTTAAGCCAGATGAAGAAAGAGGCAAGCTGACAGGATTCGATGATGGATCACTGTTCACTGTGAATGAAATGTGGGAGGCAAGGTCATTG
>NW_012135747.1:4935888-4938384 GCF_000956105.1 Propithecus coquereli
ACCAGGCATCTGTTATTACTGTGGGAGGCTCAGGCCTGGATAATATCTGGTTCCTATTTATAAGAATATCAAAACTGAGAGCTGAAGATAAATACATAAAGGAAAAAAAATTACATATATAAAATTTGGTGTGTGTACACACACACACATACACACACACACACACAGGGTAAAATGTGACAAAGGCTAATGGGAAGTACAAAACAATGCTGTCCATCAACTTAGGAAAGGATGTATAATTCCAAATAGCATAGTTAGAAAAAGCTATATTAAAAATATTGAATGATGGCTCAGTGTGAGTGTAATTAGAGAGAATGTGAGTTCAGTTACGAGGATCAGTGTAAGCAAAAGGCAGAGGTACACAACATATTCACAGAATAGGTGCAAGGGAACTACATAAAGCACCCCCCTTTCTTTATTCTTAACTCACTCTCAATCCATTCTTCATTCTTGTCACAAGCCACCTTTGAATTAATAGCAATAAAGCAAGCTATTAACCAAGAAGAAATTGATACAGTCACAGTCATCCTGTAGATTAATAACTGTCTTATCAGGAAATGATGTGTACCTGGTGTGAGTTTAACAAAAACCAAGTGACAGAACTTATCCAACTCCCAAAATGGGGTTTTTCAGAATAATGTCTTTGGAATTTATTACAATAATCATTCATTTTCCCCAAATATTTGTAACCCGTGGTATGGTATAGTCTGACTTCAAAAACTTTATAATCTAAAGCAATATTCAAATCAAACACAACTGAAGCATAGGAACATCTACTTAAATAAGATTTCCCATGAGATTTCACTGAAGAAATTCTCTCCCGTGAGGCTAGCCTTGCACGATTAACTCAAAGAAGACTACTGTCTCGATTTTCCATTCTGTTTTTTTCTGGTTTCTTCATGCCTGTCTTCATATAAGGGGATTATACTTAATTTTCTCCTCATGGAGAAGATAGCATACCTGGGTGGTACCAAGAGGGATACCACCTGAGGGAAGGCCCTGTTACTGATCTGCTAAAACCCTGCAAATCATTTATTTGGCCATTGGATGTCATCAGTGTTCTACGGAGCACCTGCTGGGTGAGCTTCATGGTAGGGAACATTATGAGTTAAAAGGCTGCAATTTGTTTATTGCTTCAATAGCATATTGGCGTATCTCTCAGTTAAATGGTGTGAAAATAGTAACAAAATTCATTTTTATTCAGCAATATTTAAAGATATGTACTAATAACATTTTCTAAAAAAAGAAAGCTACATACCATGAGATGGAAAATGTGATTTTGACAGACCTGGTCTTGAAATTAAGCCAGTTGCTAATGCAAATAGATCAAATAATCAAATGATGTGGACAGATCTTTTATTATTTTCTGACCTGCGATACATGATGATTTTCTTTTCTGTTATTTCCAAGAATGTGATTCTTAATATTGGACATTTTGAGAAATGCAGATACATCCAACATACATTTTTTTTTTCTGTTTTTTCAACTTTCCTAAAAGTGTACTAGAAAAAGGTGACGAATATAAACATCTAGGATTAATAGGATACTGCTGTTCAAGTAAAAATTTTAATCACTTCATGGAGTTTTTTTTAGCTATTAATACTAAAGATTTTTAAAGTTTTTCAAAAGTTATGCCTTAACATTATAAAAATGATGAATTGATATAGTCTCACAATAAAAGAATTCAAACAATATTGAAATATTTAAACTAAAACTTAAAATTTTCCCTTTAATCAGACACAACCACCATGCTCTTTCTCCAACTCACATGTTCCACATTTTTCTCCTCTTTTCCAAGAAGGCCATTGTTAAAAGTTAGTATATGCCCTTCAGGACTTTTCCCCATATATTTATATCAATGTCTATAAAACCTTTAAGTTATCATGTAAGGCATTTGAATGCAGGTAAAAATATTAGCGTGGAATGGAGCTATAGCAATGTGAAGGCAGCAAGTCTGTGTGGGTAGAATAATTAGTAGGAAAACAATTTGAAGTTTATCCTCACATCATGTCTTGGTTACACAGGGTTGGAAGTAAGATGTAGAGTGTTATTAGACTTTATTTTATGTAATCACACACAAATCATCCCTCCAAGTCTCCCAAGGTCTTTGTAGGTACCAAGGGAGATATATAAATATAGGAGATTCAAGTTAACATTGAACTTTGGTTGGGCAGAGGAGTTTATTTTGTCTTCTTTAGGGAGCGTTAGCACATTAATAGGCTAATAAATTTTGATTTCTTCTCCTTACTTCTATTGTTACCAGGTTTCTAAAAAAATTATTATTATATTTTTGCTGAGCTAACATACTTTAATGAGGACTAACCGCCTCTTATCTGTTTTTGTTCAGTAAATAAACCATTAGATTACACACAGAAGGTCAACAAAAATGGAAGTTAAATCATCTCACTCTTCCTTCAACAGCATTCACTACAAGAGTTTAACAACCTAACAAGTGTGACTTTTTGGTTAGGGAAAAAAATACTGTTTAATATTATA
>NW_012135747.1:4939054-4942965 GCF_000956105.1 Propithecus coquereli
TGGATTTTTTTTCAAAGTCCTGCCATGCCAATAACTTTATACTAAGATGATCTTAAATAACCTAAAATGTAGAATTGATAGTTAATTATGGGAAGAAATGGGTGGGGGTAGGGGCTGAGTATGAATAGCCATTGAGCGTCTTCTCAGTGTCTGTTTTGTTGTGATATATTTCAATAAGTTCCACCCTGATGTGATTTGCCAGTTGACCACAATCCCATCATATGAATTTGTGGACCCTCTGTCATCATAGTCTAGGACAGAAGATAAGAATCACCTTCCTAAGGATTGATGGAAATTGTCAGTCAGGTTGATTCACTGGGTTCTTGGGGCTCTCTCCTCTTCTTACAGAATGAAGACATTGTGTGCCGAGAACAGTAAAGTACATACGGTTATTCCTATTTTGCAGATGAGAAAGCAGATCTAGAAAGTGTACTACTGTGTATTTATTACACAATTTTTTAGGGGGTGGCTCAAAGCAAATGGTGTTGCTACTAGTCACAGAAAGATACTGGAGGGAATTTTGTTGCCACCCAACCGGGTTCATTTGTCCGCTGCCCAAGAGGAAGCCAATGCACTTAGACAGCAGGGTTTGCAGCAGAGAAAGAGTTTAACCCTCATAGCGCTAAGTGAGGAAACAGGAAATTGCTCAAATCCACCTCCCCGAGAATTTGGGAGACACGGTTTTTAGAGACAGTTTGGTGTAGGAAATTGAGTCTGCTAATTGGCTGGGTTCAGGGGAGAACCATAGGGTTGTAGAAATTGTCTTCTTTGCTGACCAGGTTCTTGGGTGGGGGTCACAAAATCAGTTGAGTCAGTTCCTCAGTATGGGCTGCTGGTCTGGGTGGGTCAGCTGTTCCCCTGGAATGTGGGACCTGAAAATATCTGAGAAACTACCCCTAGATTTCAGAAAGGTGATGTTATCAATGGAGAAAGTTAAGAATCCTTATGACCACCAGCTATGTGGCTGCAGTGGCAATTACAGAGACGCAAATAGGGGGACAATGGCTAATTATTATTATTATTTTTAGCTAGGCCCTTACCACAGTTCGCCTTGCACCCCTTTATTAATTTGTAAAGGCAGTTTCAATTTCAGTACATTTTACATTTTTCATTTAGTAGCCCAAAGAATTTATCCCACAATGGCTTGCTTCTGTCACTGTGTCATCATTATAATAATATTTAGTATCACAATAATAATGGGTAATTAGGGCTTAGCCTATGCAGTCAGTAATGTAGGATTGGAAAGTTAGATGTTCCCCACTCCATTACCCTTCCCCTTTTCCCAACCATATGTTTAAAGTTGAAGGAGCTTTAACCTGAAAAACACAATTTTGAATACCTTGGGAAGAAACAAACATGTGTTCTCTATTCTTGAAAGGTTTTTTTTTTTTTCAGACCAGTTGTTTTCTTGGTTAATGTTTTAATGTGACATTAACAGATATATTTTCATAAAATAATATGTTATCTATAATCAACTGCTTCCATTGAAAATTATCACCAACTTTTTATACTTTTGCCCTGCTGGAACAGATGGCAAGCCAACTGTCAACAATATTTTTTTTAAAGACACAGAAAAGGAGACAGGAAGAAGAATAAAGAATGTTTTTTTTTTCTTCTTTAGATGTCTTAATTATATTTTCAAAGTAATTCCTTTAGTGTTAGAAAAGATGGTATTGTACAATCCCTGGAACTCAAAATGAGAAATAGGCTCTATTTGGCAGAGTTAAAGTTGAACTTGCTAACCATTTGAAGAGTCTAATTTAACTAATTAGTGATTTTTGCAGCTGTCTACTTTTCCTTTCATCTAGTCAAATATTAAGTTTAAAACATTTTTCCCCCCACACAGGATAAGCTGAGCCATAAATTTTAAGAATAAAAGTTCTCATAATTTTCCCCAACACTTAAGATCTGGCCCGATATTTCCCTCCTCTCTTGGTCTTGAGATACCCTGCAGCAGAATTTTTATTTTCAAGCAATTTTCAGTAATTCTATGCGCCATGAAGTTTGATAACTATTATGATTCTGTGGTTGTTCAAACAGAATTTCTCAAAGACCTAATGTTGGATGAAATGTTCTCAGTAATATCAGGAAAAAAGTAGGAGATCTAGAGTATCTAGCTTCAATAAGAGTACCCATTTCTATATGTCTTATAAATTTTGATGAAATTCAAATGCAAAATGTGTAAATTTAAAGTTTTTCATTATTGTTATCAATTTCTCATTTGGCTGTTCATAAAGCATATGTAATATTATATAATGTATCTCATCTGGCAAGGAAAAAAGGAATAGTAGTATTTAGTTTTTGCCCATTTAAGGAAAAAGAGAAAAAGACAAGAATACTCTCCTGGGTGGTGTTGAGGAATCAGAAAGGAAACTCCCTGAGGCCAAGATAGTCCAAAATTCAGAAGTAAATCATCTAAGACTATCTCTTAGTATTGTGTCCTAGAATTTATCCTACAGAGAAGACCTGTATGCCCAAGACTTGAAAATGTTTATGCTATGTTCTGTTTAAAAAGGGCCAGCAGAAAGGGATTTTATGGGTTGGGATATGAGGGCTGAAGAAAATGTATTTTCTAATAAAGCCTAAATAATAAAATATAAAATTTCTTAATGGATTATTCAAACAAAAAAATGCCGTTGGAATTTACAGAAGGAAGTGACCAAAATGGCTTGAAATAGTGTTACTGAAAACTCAGTACTTGTCCTCAAGGCCGCATCAGAAGAAGGAGGACAAGTGTTTCGGGGAAAAGGCAAGAGAATTTTTATTACTTTGTCGGCAAAGGAGGAAAAATGGCAGACCTTCTCATATCAAAATCCAAATTTCCAGAACATAAGTAGAAATACAGAGCTTGTAAAGGGAGGGCCCCTCTGTTCTAGGTTATTGTTGTTAACTATTCAAATTGGCCCATCTTTGTCCAAGAGAAAGCCTGTGAACTGTGCTGCCAAGGACGGCTGAGTTATCTTTTAACAAAGGACTTAACCTGCCTCAGGCGTGCAGGCCAGGCTGGTGTTCCCAAAAAGAGTGGGGGAAATTTTAAAGAGACAGAAAATCTTTTAATTCTTTAGACCATTTCCTCTGTTACATATTCTCCACTTGCAATTTTATGCTCCCATATCTAGGGGAGGAGGGGCGACTACTCTGCTACAACAGTGAGGAAGAATTTCACAACTGGCCTTGGAGGAAAGATTGGATAAGGATAGACAGAGAACATTAAAGGAAAATCCAGATGCAGGCTGAAGCACCCTCTCTCCTTGGCATACTAGAGAATTCTTTCATGCTGTGGGTAGCTGCTAGGCAGGGTAGATTGGTTCTAGCAGTAATCAGCAGAGCTTTGTGACCATCCTAGAAAAGCAGGAGGCAGTAATTCAGCCCCTAGAAATTGCTGAATTCCTAGAGCCGTAATAGTGCTTATTTATTCTCTTACCACTGATTTCTAAACTTTGCTCTACAATCTTATAGTTGGTGACTCTTGTCAAAGAGAAATTGCACCAGATAAATTATATAGGCAAGAAAGACTGTATTCAGGACTATTGAGAGATGAGAAAGAGATTGAACTGAACATTTTCTGAAACAAAAGAGAGAATTCTTAAGCCCGGGGATGAACTAGTGGAGAAGTACTAGAGGATGTTGCAGAGAGGGTGGTTACTGTGATTACGTCATCTGTATTTGTTAAATGTTGTTTATCAAAGTTAGGTTCCTACCCTCCCATAGAGACTGTGAGATAGGGCCCCTATCTTTCCTGATGATTCCATTTCAAAGGGATGGCTCCCAGGTCCTTCAGATAGGCATTCTGAGGTTATAAAATTGGCAAGAGGATGTGAGAAGATTTACATTTCAATGGGAAGGAGAAAAGGTTTATAACTGCAAGTTTTCTAAAGTGAATTCTCTACGAAAAGGAAAATCAAGGGCTT
>NW_012135747.1:4954175-4956825 GCF_000956105.1 Propithecus coquereli
AGACCATCTAGACAGAAAATCAACAAAGAAACATCAAATTTAAGCTGCACTATAGACAAAACGGCCTTAACAAACATACACAGATCATTTCATCTAACAGCTGCAGAATACATATTCTTAATATCAGTTCATGGAAAATTCTTGTGATGCGTCTGTTCCCCTTTGCTGGGAACTCTCCTTAGTGAGAGGAGGAGAGGTCCCTAGATAGTGCTTTTGTGTCCTACTCTGGAAGACTGACCTGGTGGAGAGAAATGGATGTGCTGAGAGCATGTAAAACAACTGTTTTGTGCCATCCCCACTCCCCTGTGATCGTTGCAGTCCAAGCTGGTGCTGGGGCATATTTGCTTAGATTGGCAGATTGATCCCCAGGCTGCTGTTGCAAGCTCTTTCTGGGGGCTGGGGAAGTACCTCTCCATGGAGGCTGGTGACATGACCTTGGCCGGTGCCTTGGCAGGTGGTGAGATCTTGGCTGGTGCCTGGGGGTGTAGTGGAATTGCAGTCAGAGGCCAGACGGGTCATGAGAACTTGAGGGGCGGAGGGCTTGATGTGTTGCAGGACTGCAGCTGTTGGTAGGGCAGATTGTGGGACATTGGCAGGTGCCTGGATGGATAATGGGATGTTGTCGGGTGTTTAAGCAAATAGTAGGACCACAGCCAGTGGCTGGGAAGGTCACAGGATTTAGTGGGTGCTTACCAGCATTGCAAGACCTCAGCCAGTGCCATAGGACCTTGGCTGCTGGTGTGGTGGCTTGTCAGGCCACAACAGCTGGGCCACCAACAGCTGGCAGGGTCTGGGAGATGTGCAGCACCCTGCTGGGCTTTGAGGTGGCTGGGGCTTTCCCTCCCCCCAGGTCTGACTTGGCAGCTGCTGTGTTGCTACTCAGGTGGCAGCAGCAGTGCTATGGAGATGAGGAGATGGCAGTGGCAGATGCTCAGGGCTGCTGGGCACCTGCTCTGCCTGCATTCCCGGGAGGCAGCCAGTGAGGGGAGTTGCCACCCAGTCACAGTGGTTGACATGAAAGTGCATGTCCTCCCCACTCCCTCCCTGGCCTGGCAGGGGCAATGGGGAGGCAGCTGCCTGGAGCTGACCCTTCTACAGACCGAGTGCTCTGGGGCCGAAAGCACAGAATGGCCTCTGTTGCAGTGACCTGAGACCAGAAGCTGAGAGGACCTCACTGTACCCAATCTCCATAGCAATACTGCTGCAGAGTCTCCAAGCAGCTCCCTGATCAGTTAGGAGGCTTGCTGTGGTGGGGGAACCCCCTCCAGTTTGAGTTGCAGTATCCACTGGGTGAGTGTGGAATTCCAGGGATCTCTTCACTAACGCTTACTCACGTGTGGACATTTCCCCCAGGTACCTTCTGATCTCGCCAAGCGGATCACCCCAGTTATCTCTCCCCCACTTTGGGTGTCGCCAGCCACTTCTCTGATAATTCACAATGCTCTCTCCAAGACACTCCATCCACGGGTGAACCTCTACCTGCAACCTTTGATCCTCTCCTTGAGAGCCGTGAGTACAAGCTGCTTCTAGTCTGCCATCCTGTCCCCCACCAAGGTTGGCTAATTTTAGATAGGACTCTGATTGAAATCAGGAATAATATTACTGACTGCTCAAGAGGCATGTTTTGTAGAAGCATAGAATGTTTATAATAGCTAGTAATAATAATGACAATAGCATTTTTATAGGCTAGTTACTGTGCTAAGCATGTTATATAAATAAAGTCATTTAATATTAGTAATCACAATAGGAGTGAGCACTATTTTTAATCTTTTTACAAGAGAAAACTGAAATTTATCCAGAGTAATGATCTTAATTGATAAATGGTAAAGCATAGTCCACAGAAGTGACAGATTTCAGCAGCAGATTATAGGAAATGTTCAGGATTATAATTTTTTTAAAAAAGGCTTTCCTTTAAGATGAACTCTAAAGGCCTTAAACTGTGCCCCAGCCTTTCCCAAATTCCACTACTGACTCTGCTTCTGATAAAGACCCAGAACTGAGCATAATTCCCCAGAGTAAGGGAACTGGCCGGATGCCAGATTGTTCCTTCCTTCCTTCCTTCCTTCCTTCCTTCCTTCCTTCCTTCCTTCCATTTCTTTTTTTCCTCTAGTGTACATAAAGTGATTAATGGGGTATAAGAAGAAAAATGATTTTTGGATTTTCCCTAATCCAGCCACATGACCACTACCACCCCCTTTGTCCCATTACTGTATTTACTAAACTCTGGCAAGGGCATCTGTGACCCATGCAGTAGGATAAAGATTGTTACATATTTCAACTTTCTTTTAAGTTATGTAAGTTATCCATGACTCTCTAGAACAATCCCAATGACAAAAATATTACTTTAATCAACTCGTTGAATAATTAGGGGTGACACTTGAGTAGCCTTTTGTTCTTTCCGGAGCTTTCTGTGAGTTGGACTTCTCACAGATCTTCGTTTACCTAGGCCGCTGCGCTGCCATCCTGCTCTGTAATGCTCTAAATCCCCTTTGAAGACACTGAGCCATCTGCTTCAGCTGGAGCCTGAATAATAAGATACAAACATTCCTAATATAACTTTAGTGCCCCTTTGTGCCACTGTCCATCAGTTGGTCGGGGTTCTACTTCTGTCCAAGACTATAAAAAGAAAACAGCAGACAGTTAATTTTTC